>NC_069499.1:754841526-755040036 GCF_027579735.1 Bombina bombina | reverse complement strand
GACACTTTTGCCAAATTTTACAAATTTGATACTTTTGCTTCTTCGGAGGCTATTTTTGGGAGAAAGGTTTTGCAAGCCGTGGTGCCTTTCCGTTTAGGTAACCTGATTTGCTCCCTCCCTTCATCCGTGTCCTAAAGCTTTGGTATTGGTTCCCACAAGTAAGGATGACGCCGTGGACCGGACACACCAATGTTGGAGAAAACAGAATTTATGCTTACCTGATAAATTACTTTCTCCAACGGTGTGTCCGGTCCACGGCCCGTCCTGGTTTTTTAATCAGGTCTGATGAATTATTTTCTCTAACTACAGTCACCACGGTACCATATGGTTTCTCCTATTTTTTCCTCCTGTCGGTCGAATGACTGGGGTGGGCGGAGCCTAGGAGGGACTATATGGCCAGCTTTGCTGGGACTCTTTGCCATTTCCTGTTGGGGAAGAGATATTCCCACAAGTAAGGATGACGCCGTGGACCGGACACACCGTTGGAGAAAGTAATTTATCAGGTAAGCATAAATTCTGTTTTCTGTTAATCCCTCATTTAGCTTATCTGACTTTAAATAGATCTTAGTCTGTTCAGCTGCATGTTTCAGTCCCAGTTTTGTCTAATTTTGTCCACAGGTGAGGTATTTTCAGGTAAGGAGTTGGTTTCTGATCAAGATAGTCATGCTTTTTCTGTTTAGACCCGAACAAGGATTATAAGGTTCCTGAGGAAGGGTCTGTTAAGAAATTGGATTTGTTTGGTTTTAACCTACGGCTTAGTCACCTGATGTTTTTCCCCGTTCCTGATGCTGTCTCTGAAATATTCTCTAAAGAGTTGTCTAAGCCTGGTATCCCCTTTAATTCATCTTTAATATTTTTAAGGGTGTTTCTTTTACCGCCTAACTTAGAGCTTTATGAAATTATGCCTAAGATAGATGAGGCTATTTCTACTTTGGCTAACCGTTCTACTATTCTTCTTGAGGATAGTGCTTTTACTAGACTCTTTGGATAGGATTTTAGTCTCTTCATTGGAAGGCTTTTTAGCAAACTGGTTTCCTTTTTAGGCCAGCAATTAGTGTTGCTTGAGTTGCTGTAACCTCTTATCTTTGATGTGATAGCTTATCTGAGCAGTTTTCAGATTAATCTGCTGATGAAGAGTTTTAGGTTCAATTAATACTCTTTAGGTCACCTAATGCTTTTGCTTGTGACGCTATTGTTGACATTATTTTTCATGCCAAAAATGTGGCATTAGACAATCCTGACCAGGAGGGAGTGTCAGATCATTGTGGACTAGTGGTTAGCACAGCCACCTAGCAACCAGGGGTTGAGGGTACTGCTAAGGTTGCTGATGTCTTATTCCATATGGATTCTAAGTTAAGGCTTTTCTCCCTTATTAGGGAAAATTTTTGAATGGATGCTTTTCTCCCTCAGTTCAAGAAGCCTAAGGGGAAGAGCAGGACGACTTTCTGTTTTTTTGTTTTTGTTCCTTCAGTCAATCTAGGAACCAATAGTCGTCCTTTCATGAACTGGGCCCTTCCAAATTTTCCTTGAAGCACAATATAAATTGAATCAATTCTAAACAGTCTAAGAAACCTGTCTCTTCTACTTAGTCAGTATGAAGGTGTGGCCCACAATCTAGAACTTTTGGTAGGGGGCATATTATACCTTCTTTCAAGGGGTTTCTAGATCCTTGAGTTCTGTTTCATGTTACGAGGAATCCTGTTTAGGCAAGAGTCTTTCAGTTCGTCTTAGGTCTGTAATCTATGGGAATAATAGTCCCATTTCAAAGTTTGGAACAAGGCCTGGAATTTTATTTCAACCTTTTCATCATTCCCAAGAAATAGGGGACTTTTAGGCCTGTTCTGGATTTTAAGACTTTAACCTATAGATTTGATGTAAGCTTCTCTTTATTTCCCTATCCACAGGGATCATCATCATCCGTTTCTAAGATTTGCATTACTGGACAAGCATTTTCAATTTATTCTACTGGCTATTGCTCCCAGAATTTTTTTTTTAAGTTCTGGGAATGTTCTTGTCTGTAATAAGAACCTAGGTTATCTCAGTGTTCTCTTTTCCCCGATGGTAGCTTGGTACATTCTCTATTTAACAGTAACTCATACCAACAGACTCTTGTTGTTCAAGGCCATGTTTGGAGACTCTTTCCCCCCCAAAGAGTTCTCTTTTCATACCAGGATTATATTCTTAGGTGTCATTAGACTCGGTCTCCAAATGACCATCTTCCTTTTAGCTTGTTCTAATCTTCAGTTCTTTTTCTCTTCATAGTTTTTTGCATGGAGGTATTAGGTCTGATGATAGCAGCATCAGATGCTATTCCATCTGCTCATTTTTAAATGGGTCCCTTTTTTTAGCTTTGTCAGTGATGCAGGTATCAAAGTCTTTCAGGTCGGGGTGCAGTATGGGGTTCACATAGTGCCGAGTTTGGTCTCCTTAGGAGGTGAGATTACCTATAAATGTTCTGGAACTCTATGCAGATCTACCCTCTTTTGAAGAGAGACTTATCTATGGGACAATGTCACAGTGGTGGCTTACTTCTAACATTAAGAAGGAACTTGCGGTTCCTTGGTGATAAAGGATGTGTCCTGATATTTTGGGAAGAGACTAATCTCTTTCTGCATATTCCAGTAGTGAGCTTTTGGGAAGCAGACTTCTTTCCCTAGTCTCTTCATCTGGGGAGTGTTTTCTTCTTTTGAAAGTAATCAGATTCTGGATCAGAAATAGATCTAATGACTCCTCAGTTGAACAACAGGCTCCCCAGCTATTTTGTGAGGTTCAGGGATCCTCAGGCAGAGTTTGATTGTTCTAGTAGTTCCTTGTTTTTGTTTTTTCTGGCTTACATTTTTCTTTCTCTTGTTGTTTTACCAAGAGTGATAGCCAGGATTAAACATGTATAACCAGTAATTCTGATTTTGCTCCAGCGTGGCCTCACAGAATGTGGTGTCCTCCGTAGCTGCTTCTTCTGCTCCACGATCTTCAAGCCATCAAGTTAGGGGATTTAAGAACCTGATGGAAAAAAAATAGACCTTTAGACGGGAGATTAAATGCTTTAGTTTTTTTTCTGATTCTGTCATTGAGACGTTGATTCAGGCCCATAATCCTTTGACGAGGAAGGTTTTTTCATAGGGTTTGGTAGGTTTTTTTTTTTTTTTTCTTGGTGGGTGAAGTATGGTTTTAGGCTGCCACTTTTTAAAAAAAAAATCCTTATTCTTAAGAGTGATTTAGATAAAGGTTTATCTGTCAGGTTTTCTGTTATGTCAGTTTTTGGCTTTTTCAGTTTTGTTTCTTATGAAGATGATTGCTAAGCTTCCTGACACATTCAGGGTTTTGTTCCAGATTTTGTTCGGATCAAGCCAGTGGTAAAACCAATTTTACCACCTTTTGGTTCTAAGAATTTTGCTTTTTTGAGCTTATGAGCTATTTGGTTTCTCTGCTTTTGTCTTAAAGGGACACTGAACCCAAAATATTTCTTTTGTGATTCAGATAGAGCATGAATTTTTAAGCAACTTTCTAATTTACTGCTATTATCAAATTTCTTTATTCTCTTGGTTTCTTTATTTGAAATGCAAGAATGTAAGTTTAGATGCCGGCCCATTTTTGGTGAACAACCTGGGTTGTCCTTGCTGATTCGTGGAAAAAATCCAGCCACCAATCAAAAAGTGCTGTCCAGAGTTCTTAACCCAAAAAAGCTTAAATGGCTTTTATTTCATATAAAGATAGCAAGAGAACGAAGAAAAATTGATAATGGGAGTAAATTAGAAAGTTGCTTAAAATTGCATGCTCTATCTGAATCACAAAAGAAAATAATTGGGTTCAGTGTCCCTTTAAGTCTGTTTTTGTTTTGTTTTTAGCAATTCCCCCTGTTAGAATTATCATTGGGCCTGCTCTTTTGTGTGGGCCTTTTTTACCTGGTTTGTCATCAGGATAAGGCGGTGTTGTGAGTTAGTTTGATTTGTTGCCTTAAAGGGACACTAAACCCAAATTTTTTTCTTTCATGATTCAGATAGAGAATACAATTTTAAACTATATTCCAATTTACTTCTATTATCTAATTTGCTTCATTCTTTAGATATCCTTTTTTAAAGAAATAGCAATGCACATGGGTGAGCCAATCACATGAGTCATCTATGTGCAGCCACCAATCAGCCGCTACTGAGCATATCTAGATATGCTTTTCAGCAAAGAATATCAAGAGAATGAAGCAAATTGGATAATAGAAGTAAATGAGAAAGTTGTTTAAAATCACATGCTTTTTCTAAATCATGAAATAAAAAATGTGGATTTCATGGCCCTTTAAGGGGTGTCTAGAATTTTTTATCCCCATTAGTTTGCACTTCCTTTTTGTCCTAATCTAAAACATTCTATGAATAGATTTCTTCATATTTTGGATGTTGTTAGGGCTTTGAAAGTCTATTATGATTTTAGACAATCCTCTATTTATTTTTTTTGGGGTGGGGGGGGATTTCTTTCTGATAAGTTTCAGCTGTTTTGTTGACTTCCTGATTCAAGCTTTTCATTCAAAAGCTTTTTTTTTTTTGCTTTTTTTTTTAAAGCTGAGTTAGCTAACTCCTAAACATCTTAATACCCTTTCTACTGGGCGAGTTGCTCCTGGGATTTTTAGATTGAGGCTTCTTTTAAAAATTTGCAGGACAGCTACTTGGGTCCAGACCAGTGTTGCAGACCTAGCAGATAGCTTATCTGCTTTACAAGCCAAAGGCTGCATGTTGGAACACAGTTATGGGTGTTGATTTTTTTTTTCATATATTTTCCATATTTTTTATTTTTTTGATGTGCTTTGCTTTTTCTAAAGGGGGTTTTGGTAGGAAAGTCCTTCAAACAGTAGTTTTTCTGGACTTTTAGGTAATAAATAAAGATATATAATATATATATATATATATATATATATATATATATATATATATATATATATATATATATATATATATATATATATTCATTTATTTCCTCAATAAATCCTGAGAGTGCCCTTCTTCAATTCGAATATCTATATATCTATCTTATCTATCTCCTGATTAATTTGTATCATAGTAGTGAGAGTCTACGAGACCTATCAATTATATTTTTTTTTTATAGACTTTAGTTGTATATTGATTTTTCTGGGAGCTATTTATGTGCACCCTTTTCTTTCATGAATGTCAGAGGGATGTGAGGAGAGTATTGCCTATTTGAATTCAATGATCTCCTTCTACGGGGTCTATTTCATAGGTTCTCTGTTATCGGTCGTAGAGATTCATCTCTTACCTCCCTTTTCAGATCGACGATATACGCTTATATATACCATTACCTCTACTGATTCTCGTTTCAGTACTGGTTTGGCTTTCTACTACATGTAGATGAGTGTCCTGGGGTAAGTAAGTCTTATTTTCTGTGACACTCTAAGCTATGGTTGGGCACTTTTATATAAAGTTCTAAATATATGTGTTTAAACATTTATTTGCCTTGATTCAGGATGTTCAACGTTCCTTATTTTCAGACAGTCAGTTTCATATTTGGGATAATGCATATGAATAATTCAATTTTTTCTTACCTTTAAAATTTGACTTTTTTTCCTGTGGGCTGTTAGGCTCGCGGGGGCTGAAAATGTCATTTTATTGCGTCATTCTTGGCGCAAAAATTTTCTTGTCATTTCCGGCGTCATACGTGTCGCCGGAAGTTGCGTCATTTTTTTTACGTTTTTGCGCCAAAAAATGTCGGCGTTACCGGATGTGGCGCCATTTTTGGCGCCAAAAGCATTTAGGCGCCAAATAATGTGGGCGGCTTTTTTGGCGCTAAAAAATTTGAGCGTCATTGTTGTCTCCACAATATTTAAGTCTCATTATTTATTGCTTCTGGTTGCTAGAAGCTTGTTCATTGGCATTTTTTCCCATTCCTGAAACTGTCATTTAAGGAATTTGATCCATTTTGCTTTATATGTTGTTTTTTCTATTACATATTGCAAGATGTCTCAGATTGACTCTGAATCAGAAGCCACTTCTGGAAAAACGCTTAACTGAGTTTCAGTTCTACCAAAGCTAAGTTCATTTATTTTAAATGTTATAAATGTTTATCTTTAGCTATGGTTTGTAATAAGTTATTATGTTATACTTTTACATGCGGAATCCATTAGTATTTATGCTTTATATATTTCCTTTCTTACAAGAAATATTTAGAAGATTTATAAGAAATATTTTTCTGATTCTATTTTAAAGGCTTTGTCTGACTTCGTGCCTTCTAATAAAATTTTTAGGTCTTTTTTCACTTCTTTTTTAATTATTGAAGTTTCTAATGACCAACAACATACTGATTTATCCTTCTCTGATTATGTTTTTTTTCTCTTTCAGAAATTTTCTTCATCAGATATTGACACTAACAAATCTACTTTTTTATTTTTCTATTATTAAAGTACATTTATTCTTTGTTGAAAAGGTGTTGATTATTTTGGATATTAAGGTAACTAGTTCTTTAAGACTAGCTGACATTATTTCTGCCTATTTATTTCTTCTGTGTTTTCAGAGGTTTTCTTTCCAATTCCCCATACTAGGGAATGGAATAGGCTGAGAATTTTCTTTTCAAAGGTTTTAAACTATATTCTTTGCCAGCAGTTAAACTCAATTTGGAGGGTTCTCCAATTTATTGAGGCTATCTTTAATTCTACTAATTATGCTATTGTTTCTATAGCAAAATAGTATTTATTTTCCTTTAGATAGTTGTATCTTATTTATGGAAAATTATTTGGTTTCAGGTACTTTTCTTGGTCCTGTGATTTATTTGGATATTGCAATTGCTTCATTTTCTCTGTTTACTTTAAGATCAAGTATCAGATTATGATTTATTTTAGCATTGTTAAAGGGACAACATTTACTAGACTAGGTGCTGTTGCATTTGTCTTGTTGTTTTGCATTTATTTATTATGCAAGTCCACTGTATTGGCTGGTCCTTTAAACTGGACTATCATGCTAATAATTTAATTTGTGTCTTCATTTTAGTGAATATTTTCACAAATGAGGGTTAATCTATGTCTTTAGCTTTTTTAGCTAGAAGAATTTTGTGATTTTTTTAAAAAAAAATTAAAAAAAATTAAAAAATCCATATTTCTTTTGTTCTAAGATAATCAATTATTTGTTTTATAATTGGATTCAATTCTTAACTGTTACTCTGGGCTTCAAGATTGAGTTCTAAGACTAAAACTTTAAGCTTATACTGGTTTGGTTGTTCTTATTAAGGAACGAATTCCTGAGTTCTTTCCCAAGTAACATGTCTATAATTGGAGTTCGAAATCAGCTCCCTAATATTGCGATGTACGTGCCGTATTCCAGCTTGGCTGGTAAGGGGCAGGTTAAGGCTTCTTTGAAATTTATTTTGTCCAAATTTCTTTGATTTTATTCCAGTAAGGCTAACACTTTCTTTAACTGTGTTTCTGTCCTATATATTTTGGGTACTGTTGAAGCATGGCTGGGCACCCATGGGGTTCAAGCGCTGCTCAGACCTGGAATCTTCTGGGGTATTCCAGTTCCTTTTGAGGAACCGGGTTTTGGAGTTTTATTCAAACTATTTTGCCTTTTTATGGTCATTGATAGCATTATTTGTTTTCATTAGATACAATGCATATTTTCATTTTTCTGTTTTCATTCAGATTATTTTCTGAGGATGCGGAATCTCATATGATTTACTTACTCTTCAGGACATAGTTAGAGGATCTTTTTTTCAAAAGCTCTTGATTCCTCACACAAGGGTCACCTTTTTTAGGTTTCCAGATAGTTTGTGTCACTGTCCTTGTCTCTATCAGACAAGGGATAATTTTATTGGGTTCCGTCTATCGGTTCCTTTAGTCTCTATTTCCTTCAGTTGCTATATATGCATAGAAGTTTTAGGTCTTATGGCCACAGCATTGGATTCAATTCCCTTTGCTCATTTTCACTAGAAAGAACATTTCCAGTCTTTTATAAGTGTTGTTTCTTCAAGAACATGGTTGGAGGATCAATTTAAGTTAGTTTGATTCCACAGACAAGGGTAACCTTTTTAGATTTCCTGATAGATTCAGTGTCCTTGATTCTGTCTCTGACGGACAAGAGGCGTCTGAAATTGGTTTCAGCTTGTCGAAACCTTCAGTCTCAATCTTTCCCTTCGGTAGCCTTATGCATGGAAATTCTAGGTCTTATGACTGCTGCATTGGACGCGATCCCCTTTGCTCGTTTTCACATGCAACCTCTTCAGCTCTGTATGCTGAGCCAGTGGTGCAGGGATTATACAAAGATATCTCAATTAATATCTTTAAAACCGATTGTTCGACACTCTCTGATGTGGTGGACAGACCACCATTGTTTAGTTCAGGGGGCTTATTTTCTTCTTCCAACCTAGACTGTGATCTCAACAGATGCAAGTCTGACAGGTTGGGGAGCTGTATGGGGGTTTCTGACAGCACAAGGGGTTTGGGAATCTCAGGAGGCGAGATTACCAATCAACATTTTGGAACTCCGTGCAATTTTCAGAGCTCTTCAGTCGTGGCCTCTTCTAAAGAGAGAGTCGTTCATTTGTTTCCAGACGGACAATGTCACAACCGTGGCATATTTCAATCATCAAGGAGGAACTCACAGTCCTCTGGCTATGAAAGAAGTCTCTTGAATACTTGTATGGGCGGAATCCAGCTCCTGTCTAATTTCTGTGGTTCATATCCCAGGTATAGACAATTGGGAAGCGGATTATCTCAGTCGCCAAACGCTACATCCGGGCGAATGGTTTCTTCACCCAGAGGTATTTCTTCAGATTGTTCAAATATGGGGACTTCCAGAAATAGATCTGATGGCTTCTCATCTAAACAAGAAGCTTCCCAGGTATCTGTCAAGATCCAGGGATCCTCAGGCGGAAGCAGTGGATGCATTGTCACTTCCTTGGAAGTATCATCCTGCTTATATCTTTCCACCTCTAGTTCTTTTTCCAAGATTCTAAAGGAGCGTTCGTTTATTCTGCTGGTGGCTCCAGCATGGCCTCTCAGGTTTTGGTATGCGGATCTTGTCCGGATGGCCATTTGCCAACCGTGGACTCTTCCGTTAAGACCAGACCTTCTATCGCAAGGTCCTTTTTTCCATCAGGTTTCTCAAATCCTTAAATTTGAAGGTATGGAGATTGATCGCTTGATTCTCAGTCATAGAGGTTTCTCTGACTCTGTGATTAATACTATGTTACAGGCTCGTAAAACTGTAGATATATTATATAATATAAGATATATCGAGTCTGGAAGATTTACATTTCTTGGTGTTTTTCTCATCATTTTTTCTTGGCATTCTTTTAGAATTCCTAGAATTTTACAGTTTCTTCAGGATGGTTTGGATAAGGTTTGTCTGCAAGTTCCTTGAAAGGTCAAATCTCTGCTCTTTCTGTTCTTTTTCACAGAAAGATTGCTAGTCTTCCTGATATTCATTGTTTTGTACAAGCTTTGGCTCGTATAAAACCTGTTAAGTCAATTTCTCCTCCTTGGAGTTTGAATTTGGTTCTGGGGGCTCTTCAAGCTCCTCCGTTTGAACCTATGCATTCGCTGGACATTAAATTACTTTCCAAGAAAGTTTTGTTTCTTTTGGCCATCTCTTCTGCTAGAAGAGTTTCTGAATTATCTGCTCTTTCTTGTGAGTCTCCTTTTCTGATTTTTCATCAGGATAAGGCAGTGTTGCGAACTTCTTTTAAATTTTTACCTAAGGTTGTGAATTCTAACAACATTAGTAGAGAAATTGTGGTTCCTTCATTGTGTCCTAATCCTCAGAATTCTAAGGAAAAGTCGTTTCATTCTTTGGATGTAGTTAGAGCTTTGAAATATTATGTTGAAGCTACTAAGGATTTCCGAAAGACTTCTAGTCTATTTGTTATCTTTTCCGGTTCTAGGAAAGGTCAGAAGGCTTCTGACATTTCTTTGGCATCTTGGTTAAAATCTTTGTTTCATCATGCCTATGTCGAGTCGGGTAAAACTCCGCCTTAAAGGATTACAGCTCATTCTACTAGGTCAGTTTCTACTTCCTGGGCGTATAGGAATGAAGCTTCAGTTGATCAGATTTGCAAAGCAGCCACTTGGTCTTCTTTGCATACTTTTACTAAATTCTACCATTTTGATGTGTTTTCTTCTTCTGAAGCAGTTTTTGGTAGAAAAGTACTTCAGGCAGCTGTTTCAGTTTGATTCTTCTGCTTATAATTTCAGTTTTTTTCATTATAAGATTTAAACTTTATTTTGGGTGTGGATTTTTTTCAGCGGAATTGGCTGTCTTTATTTTATCCCTCCCTCTCTAGTGACTCTTGCGTAGAAGATCCACATCTTGGGTAGTCATCCCATACGTCACTAGCTCATGGACTCTTGCTAATTACATGAAAGAAAACATAATGTTTGTAAGAACTTACCTGATAAATTCATTTCTTTCATATTAGCAAGAGTCCATGAGGCCCACCCTTTTTTTGTGGTGGTTATGATTTTTTTGTATAAAGCACAATTATTCCAATTCCTTATTTTTTATTCTTTCGCACTTTTTTCTTATCACCCCACTTCTTGGCTATACGTTAAACTGGTTTATGGGTGTGGTGAGGGGTGTATTTATAGGCATTTTGAGGTTTGGGAAACTTTGCCCCTCCTGGTAGGAATGTATATCCCATACGTCACTAGCTCATGGACTCTTGCTAATATGAAAGAAATGAATTTATCAGGTAAGTTCTTACATAAATTATGTGTTTTTTTCTTTGTTTTTTTTTCTTTCTTTTCCTTTCCTACCTTTCCTTCTTTTTGCTTGGCTATACGTCAGACTGGTTAACCAGTGAGGTGTGAGGGTTTTTAAGGGCTCTTGTAGTTTTGGGAATATTTGCCGCCTCCTAGTGGCCGTGAGTGAAATTCCCAGGAGTAATGGCTCCTGGACTTTCACCACCATGAAAGGTAAGCATTTATTTTATTTATATATATATATATATTTTTTTTTTTTTATTATTATTATTTTTTTTAAATGTGCTATTCATTTTCTCTTTTTGAAATAGCTGTAAAACAAATGTCTGGTCTTGCAGGACCTGAGACCTGATCTCTCATTTAATTCTACAAATGTGTTCTCTTTTATAGCAGGTTTTGTGGAAGAGATATGGTAGATATATTTTTGTTCAACAATCACCTTGAGGTTTCGTCTGGCTTCTGTATTGAATACCTCCTTAAATGGACATTAAACACTAAATACATGCTAGATAGAATGATGCATTCAAAGAAAAGATTAGTCCATGACTAACATGTAGATGTATTTTTTTAAAGTTTCATTAGTTGTTTAAAAAGTGACAAAATAATTGTAAAGTTTTAGTGTCTATAAAACTCTGGGAGCTGCCATGTTGTAACTTGTGGTACCTTCTCTGCTGTGGCCAATTAGGGTCAGTGATAAATAGGTCACTAGAGTGTGCAGCCAATGGCTGTGCTGGATTTAAGTGTTCTGCACTTCCATTTCTAACAGGAACTGAAAAGCTCACAATTTCAGAATGGAATTACAGGCAAGAGGACAAAATAAATAATGAAAGTATATTGCAGAGTTGTTTTATTATATACAATTTATCATTTTATATTACCATCTCAAAGTGTTTAATGTCCCTTTAAATCAAAAGAAATTTTAAAAGCTGTAAAAAAATAAATATTTTAAACAATAATTAGTTTTATTACAGCTAAACATACTGTTATTGTTCTAATTAATGTACTTGTGCCCCTGAAAAGGACATGAAACTAAAATGTTTCTTTTGTGATTCAGATGGAACTACAATTTTAAACCACTGTCCAGTTTACTTCTATTATCAAATTTGTTGAAGGAGCAGAAATACAAGTAATTGATCATATTGGTTGAGCTTATAACTAGGCATATGTTTTCAGCCACCAATCAGCAGCTAGCTTCTAGCAGTGCATGAGAATACCTAGGGTATGCATTATTATTACAAATACCAAGATAAGGAAGCAAATTAGGCAACAGAAGTAAATTGATTGATTTTTTTTTTAATTGCATGCTATATCTGAATCCTGGAAGAAAAAAAAATTGTTTAATTTACCTTTATCCAGACCTCTCCCATTTTCTTTTTCTTCTGACAATGCCACTTTCACTGCTCTGCACTGCACCTAGCTTAATGTTAAAGGGTTTATGGTTAACTATATAATTATTTTTATCTCACACTTGCTTGACCCCAAACTGTATTAAATATAGGAAAGATAGTATACACTCTTCACTTCCCTAGTCAAATCTATATGCTTTATAGATTGTCTTAGGTATTTGTTTTATTTGTAACATTACCATAGATGCTTCTGAAACATGGCATGTATTTTTTTTTCTCCACTAGAATGTTGCACGACCTCTAGAAATCGGAGAATTGGTGTAGAATATCATCCAATTGTACTAAATTGTGGTTAATCTATGTATATAGTTACAAAATTGTACTAGTTGACATGGAATATGAGTATGTAAACTAATATATGATTTGCATTTCATAATTATACAGGTCATAGACAGGGTCTCTAGCAACTGTGTTGGTGGAGAAAGAATACCTGTTTAGTTTGTTTACTATGTATTTGAACATTCAAAAATGTGTTTTTTAGGACACAGCTGTCCTTTTAATAGCCAAACTCCCTTTTTTTCTTTGCAGCGTTATTACAGGACAAGCACTGAAAATTAAACCACCTAAACTTATTGTGAACGTCCACCCAGCTACTAGACTGTTAATTTATATTCTGTACTTAAATGTTCTAACCAAACTGCCGGTTTCTTTCAGGTGGGTGTTCATGGCATTAGAATAGAATTCATCAATGAAAAAGGATCCAAACGAACCGCCACATACTTACCGGAGGTTGCAAAGGAGCAAGGTCATTGATGCACTTTATTTCATAAGAATTGGTTTAAGATTTAAAAAAAAAAGCACAAAAAAAAAATCAAACAAACATACTTATAAACCAAAACAATGCAATATGTGACCTTGCACTGATGTCAGATGGTGGATCAATTTTCAATTGTAAGGCTTTTCTCTTACATTAAGATTTAATTGTGTATATGTACTTATTCAAATATGCAATCTCTCATTAACATAATTTAGCTCAGTGATTATATATATATATATATATATATGTGTGTTAGCAGACCCCTTATTTTGTTTGTATAATTTGTATAACAATGCTATGAGATCTGTGAGACCAAATACACACTACATTATAAAATGTATAACTCAGAATAGATAAAACCAAAGCAAAGAGATTTCCAGCAAAAAATAAAATAAGAAATAAAAAATTGCAGTAGTTTTATTCTACAGTGATATGTGCCACCATAAATAGTGTTAATATATTTAATTTTTGCAGTCATGAAGTGTTTCTTCCAAACGGTCTTTAATCGACCTCTAATTTATTATGTAGTTATATATTTCTTAAAGGGACCAGACTGTCAAAAATATACTTGTCTATTATAGTAATGTAAAAAAACAAATCTACTTGTTACAACCTTCCCCTATATTGTTGGAGATCCTGTAACTAGTCAATATGCCATGAGCAGGGTTGGTGGAATATTTTATCTTTTTAATTTTGAGTTAGATTATGCCATGTGTGTTCCCTGAGGCCTGTTGGCAAATACACTGTTTAATTTCTTTCAAGCTAATTTTTTTTTAACCTTCATATCTCTAATTTTTCTGGTTGTAACTATCATTAAAATCCTAACTATGCCTTTCTATGTCAATAAAGGACCCAAAGGAAAAAACTTTAGTTTATACTAATACCCAAATTATGTCATGAACACTAATTTCTGTAGTCACAAATGCATAATAATTAGGCATGTGCATTTGGATTATTCATGATGAGACATAATGCGCAAGAAGGCGGCCACCTTTTCCAAAAAGAGCCGAATGCTGCAAACAGCCGCTTTCCACATTTGGATTATCACGATTGCACATGCTGAAGTTGGTCACAAACTGAAATTTAGTACATAAGATCAGAATTTGGTCTTGTTATGTGTACCGATTATTGCAATGTCAATCTGTACACAAACTGAAAATAATATTTAAAAGATTAGTACTCAGTCAAAATAATAAAAGGTGTTCTAGAGGTAATATTTTGCTTGTGTTTTTGGCCATTTTCTGGTATACTTTAAAATGCTATTCCCATATCTTGACTAGGTTATTGTCCTTTTATTTCCATCTAAAGGGGAGGAGAGTCCACGGCTTCATTTATTACTAGTGGGAATTAAGAACCTGGTCACCAGGAGGAGGCAAAGACACCCCAGTCAAAGGCTTAAATACCTCCCCCACTCCCCTCATCCCCTAGTCATTCTTTGCCATTCGTTACGGGAGATGGCAGAGAGGTACCGGAATATCGGAGGCCTCTTATGAGTGGTTATACCCTTCGCTGTGGGACAGGAGTTTAAGTAGCCCTTTAAACTTCTCAACTTGAGGGTCTGGGTGAACGTTAGAGTCTGGAGATGCAGGGAGAGCTTCCCTTTCTGACACCACCCTGACTCATATTAACAGCTCCTTTAGCAATTTGCGTTAACGAGTTACGCAGATTGCTTTCTTCTCTCAAGTCCATGTTAAGAGCGCAGCTACTACTTGTCACACTTCAAGGGCCGTGTTCCTGTTCTACGGCGTAGATTCTGGTAAGATCATTTAATTTTTACATAATAACACAGAAGCAGGGCCACAGTGTGGTGCCTTTTTATCTTTATAGAATCAAGGGGTAATATTCCTATGAGGGGATTATTGAG
Source organism: Bombina bombina (assembly GCF_027579735.1). Taxonomy (NCBI): domain Eukaryota; kingdom Metazoa; phylum Chordata; class Amphibia; order Anura; family Bombinatoridae; genus Bombina; species Bombina bombina. Next base: position 755,025,325 of record NC_069499.1, on the reverse strand, counting down.
CAGGGGGGTATGTACAAGTGTATTATGAGTGTATTATGTATTATATGAGTTGCTGCGTTATGTGCAAGGACGCGGCTCTGGCATTTTTGTGGAACTGACAGGTTCTCTTCCGGGAGTTTTGCGTGATTTTGGCAGGGGCTTTTTCACTTCCGGTCTGATCTGCAACGTAGGAGACGAAGCGGTTTCTGAGGTGGTGAGTGCCTGGCCATTGGTGATTATAAAGGTGCCTGTTCTAGTCTTTTTTTCTAAAAGTTATGGTGGATTCTGATTCATTAGAGGGTACTCCCTCTTTATCTAAGTCTTATACCTGTCTTTGTGAGGTTTTGGTAGACCAGCCTGCACAACTGTGTTCCACATGCCTTGAGAAGGCTACGACTTCCAAACATAAGAGAATGTCTAGCACTACTGAGCCGTCCACCTCTGAGGGGTCTCCGTCCCGTGAGGTGCGTTCCCCATTGGCATCCCCCTATACCACATGCAGCGCCCCAGGGTCTGACTGTTACCCCTTTGGGGGAAATTGCTTAGCCGCAAGACTTTGCGGACCAGCTTGAAACAGTTGCTAAGGTGATCCATGCTTTGCCGCGTTCTGCTAAGCGCAAGCGTAGAGCTTTTCATAGTGGCCTGACACAGGAGTTGTCTGTCGGATGCCCCAGAGGGTTGGTACGATGACGAGACCCAATCAGACACCTCGGAAAAGGCCCTTTCGGGATCGGAGTCTGTCATCTAAACCTCAGGCAGCGGAGGAACCCAGTTTTCGGTTTAAAATGGAGAACTTGCATGTGTTGTTAAAGCAAGTGCTGGCTACCTTGAGGCTCCGGAACCCAAATTACCAGAGGAGCCCTCCATCCAGTTTGATGAGGTTTACGAGGACAGGGTGGTTCCCCAGACCTTCCCGGTTCCTGTCAAGATGGCAAACATTAAGAATGAGTGGGTTCTTCCTTTTGCCCTTCTCAATTTAAAAAGCTTTTCCTCGGAGGCCCAGCTAGAGTTGTGGGTGACCATTCCCATGCTCGCTAAGCGCACAACGATTTCTTTAGGGGATAGTTCTTCGTTCAAGGAGCCTTTGGATAAGAAGTAGGAAAACATGTTGCAAAAGATGTTTCAACACACAGGTGTTGTTTTTCAACCGGCAGCGGCGGTAGCCACGGTTGCTGAAGCTGCATCATATTGGTGCGATGCATTATCAGATATGATTGAGGGTGAACCCTCTTTCAAAGAGGTGCAGGAAAAGTTTAAGGCCCTAAAGGTGGCCAATTCTTTAATTTGTGACGCTAATATGCAGATTATACGCCTGAATGCCAAGGTGTCAGGTTTTTTTTTTCTAGCACGCAGAGCTCTGTGGCTAAAATCTTGGTCGGCGGACATGACCTCTAAGACGAGGCTGTTGTCTTTGCCTTTCAAGGCAAGATCCTGTTCGGTCCAGGTCTGGACTCTCATATCCACGGTTACAGGAGGCAAGGGGGCCTTCCTTCCCCAGGATAAGAAGGTGAAGCTTAAGAGTGCTAATTGTCGTCCCTTTCGCGGGGATAAGGCGCAACACGCTCAGCCCACCGCAAAAGCGGACCAATCCAAGGGTGCCTGGAAGCCTGCTCAAGCTTGGAACAAGTTTAAGCAGCACAAGAAGCCCGCCGAGACTAAGTCCTCATGAAGGGGCGGCCCCCAACTGGTCTGCGGACCGAGTGGGGGGCAGATTGTCTCTGTTCTTAGATGCCTGGTTGCAGAATGTTCAGGACCCGTGGGTTCTGGAGGTGGTCGCCCAGGGCTACAGGATAGGGTTCAAGTCCTCTCCGCCCAGGGGCAAATTTCTTCTGTCAAACTTGTCTTAAAGGCCGGAAAAAGAGAGGCCTTTCTGGGTTGTGTGCGGGATCTCTCCACTCTAGGGGTTATCATACCAGTACCCCAGGCAGAAAGCGGTCTAGGGTATTACTCCAATTTGTTTGTGGTCCCAAAGGAGGAGGGCACGTTCCGCCCGACTCTGGACCTCAAATGTTTAAACAAGTTTCTGTCCATTCCATCGTTCAGAATGGAAACTATCAGATCCATTCTTCCCCTAGTCCTAGAGGGGCAACTAATGACTTCTATAAATTTGAGGGATGCCTACCTTCATGTTCCGATTCACAGGGACCATGTCAGGTTCCTCAGATTTGCCTTTCTGGATCAGCATTTCCAGTTCGTGGCCCTCCCCTTCGGGTCTGGTGACGGCCCCGAGAGTCTTTACTAAGGTCCTGGGGGCCCTTCTAGCAGTAAACAGATCCCAGGGCAATAGCGGTGGTGCCCTATCTGGGCGATAATCTGTTTCAGGAGCTGTCATGCCATTTGGCAGAGGTCCACACCAGGCTCCTGCTGCAGTTACTTCAATCTCACGGTTGGAGGATCAATTTCGAGAAGTTATCCGGTTCCCAGTACCAGAGTGGAGTTCTTAAGCACGATCATAGACTCGGTGTCCATGAAGATCTTTCTCATGGACAAGCGACGCGCAAAGATGGCATCCACCTGTCTTGCCCTTCAGTCTACAGCGAAGACCGTCCGTAGCTCAGTGCATGGAAATGATTGGGCTCATGGTTTCCAGCATAGACATTATTCCATTCGCCAGGTTTCATCTCAGACCTCTTCAATGGTGCATGTTGAGACAGTGGAAAGGCGATCATTACGATCTGTCACAGCTGATACACATGGATGCGCGGACTCGAATTTCCCTTTCCTGGTGGATCTGCCCTGATCACCTGTCCATGGGGACATCCTTCCTGAGACCGTCCTGGGAGATTACCACGGACGTGAGTCTGGCGGGATGGGGAGCTGTTTGGGGTGCCAGGATGGCACAGGGGAATTGCTCTCGCTTAGAGTCCCTTCTTCCAATAAATATTCTAGAGCTTCAAGCGATCTACAACGCTCTGGAGGCGTGGCCTCATCTGAGAGACTTCAGCTTTATCAGGTTCCAGACGGACATTATCACCTCGGTGGCTTACATCAATCACCAGGGAAGCACGAGGAGCTCCCTGGCAATGAGGGATGTGTCTCGGATACTGGAGTGGGCGGAGACCCACAACTGTTTCGTTCTCTACGATCCACATCCCGGGTGTGAACTGGGAGGTGGATCGAGGTCAAGGGACCCCCAGACGGAGCTAATAGACACATTGGCGATGCCTTGGGCGTTCGCTCTAGTATACATATTCCCTCCATTACCGCTTGTTCCTCGTGTAGTGACGCGTATAAAGTAGGAAAGAGCGTCCTCCATTCTGATTGCTCCTTCATGGCCAAGGAGGACGTGGTTCGCGGATCTGGTGGGGATGTCATCCTCTCCACCATGGAGGTTACCCTGTTGCAGGGATCTGCTGGAATAGAGTCCTTTTCAACATCAAAATCTCTATTCTCTGAGACTGACTGCATGGAGATTGAACGCTTAGTCTTGGCAAAAAGGGATTTTTCGGAAAATGTGATTGACACTCTGGTTCAGGCAAGAAAGCCGGTCACTCGTCGCATCTATCATAAGGTGTGGAGGACTTTCTTGTCCTGGTGTGAGACTCATGGCTACCTTTGGCACAGGGTGATGGTATCCAGGATTTTGTCCTTTCTTCAAGAAGGATTGGAGATGGGTCTCGCCGCTAGTTCCCTAAAGGGGCAAATTTCGGCTTTATCTGTTCTGTTACACAGGAGACTCGCTGATCTCCCTGACATACAATCCTTTGTTCAGGCTCTATCTCGAATCAGGCCCGTCTTTAAGCAGTCTGCTCCCCCTTGGAGCTTAAACTTGGTACTTAAGGTCTTGCAGAAGGTTCCGTTTGAACCTATGCATTCTCTTGACATAAAAATTCTATAATGGAAGGTTCTCTTTCTGTTGGCCGTTGCATCGGCATGCATAGTTTCTGAGCTGGTGACCTTACAATATGAGCCCCCTTATCTGGTGTTTCTTGTGGATAAGGCTGTTCTTTGCTCTGTTGTGGGGTTTCTCCCCAAGGTGGTGTTTAACCGCAGCATCAATCAGGAGATAGTCGTTCCTTCTTTATGTCCTAATCCTTCTCCTAAGGAGCGATTTACTTCATAATCTGGACGCGGTTTGTGCCTTAAAAATTTTATCTTCAGGCCACAAAGGATTTCAGACAATTTAACTCTTTTTGTCGTGTATTCAGGGAAGCGCAGGAGTCAGAGGGCTTCTGCTACTTCTTTGTCTTTTTGGCTGAGTTGCCTGATTCCCTTTTGCCTATGAGACAGCGGGACATAAGCCTCCTCAGAGGATTACAGCTCATTCCACTAGAGTGGTAGCTTCATCTTGGGCCTTCAAGAATGAGGCTTCTATGGAGCAGATTTGCAAGGCGGCTACCTGGTCTTCCTTTCATACCTTCACTAAGTTTTACAAATTTGAAGTTTTTGCTTCTGCAGAAGTGGTTTTTGGGAGAAAGGTGCCCTCAGATTACCTTTTACCCTCCCGGTTTCATTGTGTCGTCCTAGAGCTTTGGTATATGTTCCCACTAGTAATGAATGAAGCCGTGGAGACTCCTCCCCTTTAGATGGAAAACATAAATTATGCTTACCTGATAATTTTATTTCTTTCATGTAATTGGCAAGAGTCCATGAGCTAGTGACATATTTGATATACAATCCTACCAGGAGGGGCAAAGTTTCCCAAACCTCAAAATGCCTATAAATACACCCCTCACCACACCCACTATTCAGTTTTACAAACTTTGCCTCCTATGGAGGTGGTGAAGTAAGTTTGTGCTAAGATTTCTACGTTGATATGCGCTTCTCGGCATTGTTGAAGCCCGATTCCTCTGAGTACAGCGAATGTCAGAGGGACGTGAAGGGAGTATCACTTATTTGAATACAATGATTTCCCTAACGGGGGTCTATTTCATAGGTTCTCTGTTATCGGTCGTAGCGATTCATCTCCTACCTCCCTTTTCAGATCGACAATATACTCTCAATTTACCATTACCTCTACTAATAACTGTTTTAGTACTGGTTTGGCTATCTGCTATATGTGGATGGGTGTCTTTTGGTAAGTATGTTTTCATTACTTAAGACACTCTCAGCTATGCTTTGGCACTTTATGCATTTATATAAAGTTCTAAATATATGTATTGTACTTATATTTGCCATGAGTCAGGTTCATGTATTTCCTTCTGCAGACTGTCCGTTTCATATTTGGGAATGTAAACATTTTTAAGAAATTTATTTCTTACCTGGGGTTTAGTCTTTTTTCAATTGACTACTTCTTGCAATTGCGGGTATTAGGCCCGCGGGTGCGTCAAATGCTAAACTTTATTGCGTCATTCTTGGCACGAAAACATTTTTGGTGCGAAAAAGTACGTTTATGACGCAACTTCGTCATTTCCGGCGTCATACGTGACACAGAGACCTGTCACACGGCTGCGTCATTAGTGACGCAAGTGTGTAATTTCCGGTCATTTTTGGCGCCAAAAAAGAGTTTACGTTACGTTGTGCGTCATACTTGGCGCCAATCTTTTTTCATTATTTCAATACCCCTTGTTTGTTTGCCTCTTGCTTTCAGAGGCCTATGCTATTGCATTTTTTCCCATTCCTGAAACTGTCATATAAGGAAATAGATAATTTTGCTTTATATGTTGTTTTTTATCTTACATTGTGCAAAATGTCCCAATCTGATCCTGTCTCATAAGTTTCCGCTGGAACATTGCTGCCTGACATCGGTTCTACCAAAGCTAAGTGCATTTGTTGTAAAATTGTAGAAATTATTCCACCGAATGTCATTTGTAATAGTTGTCATGATAAATTTTACATGCAGATAGTGTTTCTATCAGTAATAGTACATTGCCAGTTGCAGTTCCTTCAACTTCTAATGTGCATGATATACCTGTAAATTTTAAAGAATTTGTTTCTGATTCTATTATGAAGGCTTTGTCTGCATTTCCACCTTCTAATAACCGTAAAAGGTCTTTTAAAACTTCTCATTTAGCTAATGAAATTTCAAATGATCAACAACATAATAATTCATCCTCTTCTGATGAGGATCTATCTGAAACAGAAGATCCTTCCTCAGACATTGACACTGACAAATCTACTTATTTATTTAAAATAGAGTATATGCGTTCTTTATTAAAAGAAGTGTTAATTACTTTGGATATTGAGGTAACCAGTCCTATTGACGTTCAGTCTAATAAACGTTTAAATGCTGTTTTTAAACCTGTGGTTTCCCCAGGGGTTTTTCCCATTCCTGAGGCTATTTCTTATATGATTTCTAGGGAATGGAATAAGCCAGGTACTTCTTTTATTCCTTCTTCAAGGTTTAAAAAATTGTATCCTTTACCAGCAAAATCTATAGAGTTTTGGGAAAAAATCCCCAAAGTTGATGGGGCTATTTATACTATTGCTAAACGTACCACTATTCCTATGGAAGATAGTACTTCCTTTAAGGATCCTTTAGATAGGAAGCTTGAATCTTATCTAAGGAAGGCCTATTTATATTCAGGTCATCTTCTCAGACCTGCTATTTCTTTGGCTGATGTTGCGGCTGCATCAACTTTCTGGTTGGAAAATTTAGCGCAACAGGAATTGGATTCTGACATATCTAGCGTTGTTCGCTTAATGCAATATGCTAATCATTTTATTTGTGATGCCATTTTTGATATGATCAAAATTGATGTTAGATCCATGTCTTTAGCTGTTTTAGCTAGAAGAGCTTTGTGGCTTAAATCTTGGAATGCTGATATGACATCTAAATCTAGATTACTATCTTACTTTCCAAGGTAATAATTTATTTGGTTCTCAGTTGGATTCTATTATTTCAACTATCACTGGGGGAAAAGGAGTTTTTTTTTTGCCTCAGGATAAAAAAACCTAAGCTTAAATCTAAGGCTTCTAATCGTTTTCGTTCCTTTCGTCAGAATAAGGAACAAAAACTCAATCCTTCCCCCAAGGAATCTGCTTCCAATTGGAAGCCTTCCTCAAATTGGAATAAATCCAAGCCATTTAGGAAACCAAAGTCAGCCCCTAAATCCGCATGAAGGTGCGGCCCTCATGCCAGCTCAGCTGGTAGGGGGCAGATTAAGGTTTTTCAAGGATTTTTGGATAAAATCTGTCCAAAATCATTGGATTCAGAGCATTGTCTCTCAAGGGTATCGAATAGGATTCAAAGTAAGACCTCCTGTGAGAAGATTTTTTCTCTCACGCATCCCTGTAAATCCAGTAAAAGCTCAGGCTTTTCTGAAGTGTGTTTCAGACCTGGAGTCTTCAGGGGTAATCATGCCAGTTCCTCCTCAGGAACAAGGTTTGGGGTTTTATTCAAACCTATTCATTATACCAAAGAAATGTTTTTTATTCAAACCAGTTCTGGATCTAAAAATTTTGAATTGTTATGTAAGAGTACCAACTTTCAAGATGGTGACTATAAGGACTATTCTGCCTTTTGTTCAGCGAGGACATTATATGTCCACAATAGACTTGCAGGATGCATACCTTCATATTCCGATTCATCCAGAACACTTTCAGTTTCTGAGATTCTCTTTTCAGATAAGCATTACCAATTTGTTGCTCTTCCATTTGGCCTAGCAACAGCTCCAAGAATCTTTACAAAGGTTCTGGGTGCCCTACTATCTGTAGTCAGAGAACAGGGTATTGCAGTGTTTCCTTATTTGGACGATATCTTGGTACTAGCTCAGTCTTTACATACTGCAGAATCTCACACGAATCAACTAGTGTTTCTTCGGAAACATGGTTGGAAGATCAATTTACCAAAAAGTTTCTTGATTCCTCAGACAAGGGTCACCTTTTTAGGCTTCCAGATAGATTCAGTGTCCATGACACTGTCTCTAACAGACAAGAGACGTTTAAAATTGGTTGCAGCATGCCGGCTCCTTCAGTCTGTCATTCCCTTCAGTGGCTATGTGCATGGAAGTTTTAGGTCTCATGACTGCAGCATCGGACGCGATCCCCTTTGCTCGTTTTCACATGAGACCTCTACAGCTTTGTATGCTGAATCAATGGTGCAGGGATTATACAAAGATATCACAATTAATATCCTTGAATCCCAATGTACGACACTCTCTGACATGGTGGATAGATCACCATCGTTTGGTTCAAGGGGCTTCTTTTGTTCGCCCAACCTGGACTGTGATCACAACAGATGCGAGTCTTTCAGGTTGGGGAGCTGTTTGGGGATCTCTGACAGCACAAGCGGTTTGGAAATCTCAAGAGGCGAGATTACCAATAAATATTTTAGAACTCCGTGCAATTTTTAGGGCTCTTCAGTTCTGGCCTCTGCTAAAGAGAGAACCGTTCATTTGTTTTCAGACAGACAATATCACAACTGTGGCTCATGTCAATCAGGGTGGGACTCAGTCCCCAAGCTATGAAAGAAGTATCTTGGATACTTGCCTGGGCGGAATCCATCTCCTGTCTAATCTCTGCGGTGCATATCCCAGGTGTAGACAATTGGGAGGCAGATTATCTCAGCCGCTAGACTTTACATCCAGGGGAGTGGTCTCTCCATCCAGATGCGTTTTCTCAGATTGTTCAGATGTGGGGGCTTCCAGAGAGAGATCTCATGGCCTCCCATCTAAACAAGAAACTTCCCAGATACCTGTCCAGATCCAGGGATGTTCAGGCGGAAGCAGTGGATGCGCTGATACTTCCTTGGTGTTATCAACCTGCTTATATTTTCCCGCCTCTCCTTCCAAGAGTGATCTCCAAAATCATCATGGAACAGTCTTTTGTGTTGCTGGTGGCTCCAGCATGGCCACACAGGTTTTGGTATGCGGATCTGGTTCGGATGTCCAGTCGCCCGCCTTGGCCACTTCCGTTACGGCCGGACCTACTATCTCAAGGTCCGTTTTTCCATCAGGATCTCAAATCATTAAATTTGAAGGTATGGAAATTGAACGCTTAGTTCTAAGTCAGAGGTTTCTCTGACTCAGTGATTAATACTATGTTACAAGCTCGTAAATCTGTCTCTAGAAAGATTTATTATAGAGTTTTTGGAAGACTTACATTTCATGGTGTTCTTCTCATAAATTCTCCTGGCATTCTTTTAGAATTCCTAGAATTTTACAGTTCCTTCAGGATGGTTTGGATAAGTGTTTGTCTGCAAGTTCCTTGAAAGGACAAATCTCTGCTCTTTCTGTTTTATTTCACAGAAAGATTGCTATACTTCCTGATAGTCACTGTTTTGTACAGGCTTTAGTTCGTATTAAGCCTGTCATTAAATCAATTTCTCCTCCTTGGAGTCTTAATTTGGTTCTGAAGGCTTTACAGGCTCCTTTATTTGAGCCTATGCATTCTTTGGACATTAAACTACTTTCTTGGAAAGTGTTGTTCCTTTTGGCTATCTCTTCTGCTAGAAGAGTTTCTGAGCTATCTGCTCTTTCTTGTCAGTCTCCTTTTCTGATTTTTCATCAGGATAAGGCAGTTTTGCGGACTTCTTTTCAATTTTTACCTAAGGTTGTGAATTCTAACAACATTAGTAGAGAAATTGTTGTCCCTTCCTTGTGTCCTAATCCTAAGAATTCTTTGGAGATATCCTTACATTCTTTGGATGTGGTAAGAGCTTTGAAATATTATGTGGAAGCTACTAAAGATTTCAGGATGACTTGCAGTCTATTTGTTTTATTTTCTGATCCTAGGAAAGGTCAGAAGGCTTCTGCTATTTCCTTGGCTTCTTGGTTGAAACTTTTGATTCATCAAGCTTATTTGGAGTCGGGTCAGGCACCGCCTCAGAGAATTACAGCTCATTCTACTAGATCAGTCTCCACTTTGTGGGCTTTTAAGACTGAAGCTTCAGTTGATCAGATTTGCAAAGAGGCGACTTGGTCCTCTTTGCATACATTTACTAAATTCTACCGTTTTGTTGTACAGGTAGCCCTCAGTTTACGCCGGGGTTAGGTTCCAGAAGGAATGGTTGTAAATCGAAACCGTTGTAAATTGAACCCAATTTATAATGTAAGTCAATGGGAAGTGAGGGAGATAGGTTCCAGGCCCCTCTCAAAATTGTCATAAGTAACACCTAATACATTTATTTTTAAAGCTTTGAAATGAACACTTTAAATGCTAAACAGCATTATAAACCTAATAAAATAATCACACAACATAGACTCCACTTGCATTTTTCTGCAAACAGTTCTTTCTATGCATTCCAATCTGGACTGATTTATAGACAGGAAGATCTTGTTCCTTTGAAATCTGCTCGATAGCTCAGGCCTGGTTAAACTGATTAATTTCAGCTTGCTTGGCTTTGCTGCAACACAAGCGGACAGCTTGTAAGAATTTACATGATAAATTCATTTCTTTCATATTGGCAAGAGTCCATGAGGCCCACCCTTTTTATGGTGGTTATGATTTTTTGTATAAAGCACAATTATTTCCAAATTTCCTTTGTTGATGCTCTCTACTCCTTTATCACCCCACTGCTTGGCTATTCATTAAACTGAATTCTGGGTGTGGTGAGGGGTGTATTTATAGGCATTTTGAGGTTTGGGAAACTTTGCCCCTCCTGGTAGGATTGTATATCCCATATGTCACTAGCTCATGGACTATTGCCAATATGAAATAAATGAATTATTTATCAGGTAAGTTCTTATATAAATTATGTTTTCCATCGAGGGGAGGAGAGTCCATGGCCCCTACCCGTATCTCTGATGTGCGGACCTAAATTGAATCTCTTCTGGCACCATTTATACCCTAATATTTCTCCTACTGTTCCTTGTTCCCTCGGCAGAATGACTGGGGGGATGAGGGGAGTGGTGGTCAGGTTCTTAATTCCCACTGGTAATGAATGAAGCCGTGGACTCTCCTCCCCTCGATGGAAATACAATTATCAGGTAAGCATAATTTGTTTTTTGTTTGATGTCTCACAATCTATAAAATATAAATCTACTTACCCTTGTAGCACTCATCAATTAAAGCTGGTCCCTTTTTATAGGAGGCCAGGCAGACACCTAAGATCTCAACTTTTAAAAGTATGTATGTTGTACCTATTCTTAAAGTGCCATAAAACAGGTTGAGATCTGTGCATATTCTAAAAGGGCTAATTAAGTAAAATATAGTTTGTTTAAAAATTACTTGCAACTATTTTAAAATCATTTTCAAAAATAAGGAAAATTAGTTACAAAGCTGTGCTGTCTGGAGCAGCTAACTCCACCCCCCTTATCAGTGTTTAGACACAGACATTGTATTTCAACTGACTTCACAGCTTCTAGGCATGCTTAAACAGATGATCGCTATTCACTTCTGCATTTTACCAAAACAAAGTAGTTATAGCTACAGCCATAGAAGAAAATGTGTGGGGGGAGTGAGAGCTGTACAATTCAGAAACTAAAAGAAAGGGTTAATGGCGAGGCACTGCAGTATAAATTAAAGTACATATTATAATTTGTCTCTATCCCAACTTGTTATATGTCCCTTTAAGGAACTTTATTCGACTGACTAAAAAAATCACCAGTTCATTAGAACCTTTGCAGAAGATGATATCCTCAGTATTCAGCTAAATGATGCAGAATGCTTTGAATAGCTGTACAGAATTATTCAGTTCTGTTAATGTCATGGTGACCTCTATTCAACCTTTGCATGTGGAAGACGAAAGTCTCAGAAAAATGTAATCTGTAATGCTAATCATTTTGTCCATAAACTTTTAGAGTGATTATAGACCTCAAAGATGAGCATAAGTGATAGGAATACACAGATAAAAATCAGTGCATTTTTTTCCTTCCTAAGATAGGGAGAGTCCACATCTTTTCTTACTGTTGGGAAATACAACACCTGGCCACCAGGAGGAGGCAAAGACATCCCAGCAAAAGGCTTAAATATCCCTCCCACTTCCTCATTACCCCTGTCATGTTTTGCCTTTCATCACGTTAGGAGGTGGCAGAAGATTTGAAGATTCCTGAAAAAGGGTATCTGCCCTTCAAAATAGGACTGGAGCTTTAAGTAGTCATGTCAACCTCTCAGTGAGAGTATTGATGAGTTAGTCTGGAGATGCATGGAAAGTTTTTCTGAGAAACCACCCAGACTGCTAACAGCTCCTAAGCAATCATTGTTGACGAGTTTCACTGCCTGTTTTCTCTCACTCAAGTCCATGTCAGGAGCGCTGCTATAAGACTGTCACACTTGAGAGGCTGTGTTCTGTTCCACAACATGGTTCCTGGAGGTAAGATTGTTTCAATTATTACACATAAAACACTATAACAGGGTCACAGTGTGGCTCCTTTATACCTTGATAGGATCTAGCGTTAATATCCTCGGAAGGGGGTTTATTAAACAGTTGGGGTTAATTAATCAGTGTATTATTTACATGCTGCTTTGTGTGATTTTTTTTCCTGGACTGATAGACTGTTTTTTTTTTTTGGCTGGAACAAACAGGTTTCACTTTTAAGTTTCACTTTCGTTTTTAAGTGTTGCACAGCTCCTATTACTTGCTGTACTTGTAACAGGGGAAGTACGGTCTTTCACTCCATGTGACCTAGTGTGGTCTATGTTCATTTCCTTCATTCCGGCTGAGACTTGAACCTGAGGAGAGCGTTCCCTCTGTTAACTGTCTGGGTCTAGGAGGTGGTGAGTGCCCCAGCCATTGGGAGTATAAAGGTGCAGTTTTCTATAATAAAAAATGTTTTTATTTGTGTCCTCCTGTGGGTATAACCTGAGCTATGGAGGACTCTGACATGTTAGAAGGTACTCCTTTTGTACTAAATAATAGCTGTTTATATTGTGAGGAGGCCGTTGTTTTCCCGCCCACTCAATTATGTTCCACATGCCGTAACACCGTTATAAAGTCTAAGAGGGGAGACAAGCCTGCTAAGGCTCTTAGTCCCTCTCAGCGGTCTACCTCTCAGGACTCGGCGTCCCGTGAGATTACTACCCTTGCTATATTATCCAATCCATATGCAGTTCCCCATTGCATATCTAATCCTCCATCCGGAGGGGGCCTTATTTCTGCGGAATTTTCCTTGCAGTTACAAACTGTGGTGTCTGCGGCCCTCAGTGCATTACCTCGCTCTAACAAACGCAAGAGAAAGGTTAAACAGCTCTTATGTCCCAGTTATCCGATGATGAGTTAACCTCTGTAGCTTCAGAGGGTGAACTTTCTGGGTCGGAGTCCTTAGCGTCTAAGCCTCCTGCTGCGGAGGAACCATCCTTTTAGATTTAAAATTGAGCACTTGTGTTTTTTATTAAAGCAGGTTCTGTCTACGTTAGAGGTTCCAGAGGCCGTGCTAAATTAGTTTACGAAGACAGGAAAGTTCCTTTGACTTTTCCTGTGCCGGTTAAGATGGCGAACATTATAAAGAACGAATGGGAAAGAATTGGTTCTTCCTTTTCCCCGTCTGCTTTTAAAAAGTTGTTCCCGGACTCTCAACTGGATTTATGGGACTCCATTCCTAAGGTGGATGGTGCTATCTCTACGCTTGCTAAACTTACTACTATATCTCTTGAGGATAGTTCTTCGTTCAGAGAGCTGATGGATACGAAAATGGAAACCTTTCTGAGTAAGATGTTTCAACATACAGGATTTTGTTTCAACCGTACATCTGCAGTTGCCGGAGCGGCTACCTACTGGTGCAACTTTGTCTGGACTCATTGAGGTGGAGTCTTCCCTCAAGGATATTCAAGACAGAATTAAAGCTTTGAGAATTGCTAATTCTTTTATCTATGATTGCGAACATGCAAATTTTTCGCCTAAATGCAAAGGCCTCTGGCTTTGTGTTCCTAGCCCACAGGTGCTCTGGTTGAAGTCTTGGTCTGTGGATATAACTTCTAAGTCCAGACTACTTTCTCTTCCCTTCAAGGGAAAGATTTTATTTGGTCCAGGCCTGGACTCCATTATTTCTACGGTTACCGGAGGCAAGGGTGCCTTCCTACCGCAAGATAAGAACAAGTCTAAGGGACGACAATCTTCTAATTTTCGTTCCTTTCGTTCTGACAAGTCCCAATGACAACAATCCTCCTACAAGCCCGAGCATCCCAAGAGTACTTGGAAGCCAGCTCAGTCCTGGAATAAATCCAAGCAGATTAAGAAGCCTGCAGAAAACTAATTGGCATGAAGGGGCGGCCCCCGATCCGGGATAGGATCGTGTTGGGGGCAGACTGTCTCTTTTTCAGATGCCTGGTTCAAGGAATACAGGATCCGTGGGTCCTGGAGGTGCTATCTCAGGGATACAAGATAGGCTTTAAATCGCATCTGCCAAGGGGCAGATTCCTTGTCTCAAATCTTTCTACCAGACCAGGAAGAGGGATGCATTTCTAGGGTGCGTTTGGGATCTATCCTCGAGTTGTTGTACCGGTGCCTATTGAAGAAAGAGGTTTAGGTTTTATGCCAACCTTTTTGTGGTCCCAAAGAAGGGAGGCATCTTTCCGCCCAAATCTGGACCTAAAGTGATAAAACAAATTTCTAAGTGTCCCTTCCTTTAATTCAGGAAGGCCAGTTTATGACCACTGTAGATCTGAAAGACGCTTACCTTCATGTTCCAATACACAGGGAACACTTTCAGTTCCTGAGGTTTGCATTCATGAACCAGCACTTCCAGTTAATTGCCCTTCCGTTTGGCCTAGCTACTGCTCCAAGAATCCCTGCTAAGGTTCTGGGGGCTCTTCTAGCCGTTGCCAGAACTCTGGTTATTGCAGTAGCCCCATACTTGGCTGATGATCTGGTGCAAGCACCATCCTTTCGTCTTGTCGAATTCTCGGAGTCCCTTTTCAGTCGTCCCTGATCACATTGGATGAAAGATACACTTGGAAAAGAGTTCTCTTATCCCAAGTACCAGGGTAGATATAATAGACTCCATATCCATGAGGATATTTCTAACAGACCAAAGACCTTGCAAGCTAAAAAACTACGGGCAATCTTCAAGGCCTTGAAGGCTTGGCCACTTCTGGGTTTGTCCCAGTTTATCAAATTCCATTCAGACAATATAACCTTGGTGGCTTACATCAACCATCAGGGGGGGGACCAAGAAGTTCCTTGGCGATGAACGAAGTATCTCAGATTCTGTAGTGGGCGGAGGCCTACAGCTGTTCGCTGTCAGCTATCCACATTCCGGGTGTGGACAACTGGGAGGCTGATTTTCTCAGCAGGCAATCCTTCCATCCAGGGGAATGGTCTCTCCATCCTGAGGTGTTTGCAGAGATCTGTATCTTTTTCCTCCATTACCGCTTCTTCCTCTAGTGGTGGCCCGCATCAAGCAGGAGCGGGTATCGGTAATCCTGATTGCTCCATCGTGACCGCGAAGGACGTGGTTCGTGGATCTAGTGGGGATGTCCTCATCTCCTCCTTGGAAGTTACCTTGTCGCAGAGACCTGCTGATACAATATCCATTTGTTCATCAAAATCTAAATTCTGAGGCTGACTGCATGGAGATTGAACGGTTAGTCTTAGCCAGTTACTTGGCGTATCTATCGCAAGGTGTGGAGGACCTACTTATTCTGGTGTGAAGAGCGTGGTTTTTTCTGGCACAGAGTTGAGGTTGCCAGGATCTTATCTTTTCTCCTGGATGGGCTGGAGAAGGGCCTTTCTGCTAGTTCCCTGAGGGGACAGATTTAGTCCCTTTCGGTTTTATTGCACAAGAGACTAGCTGAGCTTCCAGACATGCAGTCCTTTGTTAAGCCTCTGATTAGGATAAGACCTGTGTTTAGATTTGATTCTTCAGGTTTTGCAACAGGTTCCATTTGAGCCTCTGCATTCCGTTGACATTAAATTATGTTGGAAGGTTCTCTCTTTTTTTATGGGATTGCCTCTGCACGCAGAGTTTCTAAGATCTCTGCTTTGCAATGTGAGCTCCTTATCTGATTTTTCATTCAGATAAGGCAGTTTCAGTACTAATTTAGGTTTTCTTCCTTAGGTTGTCAGAGTGCAACATCAATCAGGAGATTGAGGTTCCTTTCTTGTGTCCTCTTCCATCGAAGGAACGCTTACTTCACAATTTGGATGTGGTTCGTGCCTTGAAGTTCTATCTTCAGGCTACTATGGAGTTTAGACAATCTTCCTCTTGGTTTGTTGTCTATTCGGGGAAGCGTAAGGGGCAGGAGGCTACTTAGACTTCCCTTTTTTTTTGGTTAAAGGGACACTGAACCCAATTTCTCCAACATAGGTGTGTCCGGTCCACGGCGTCATCCTTACTTGTGGGATATTCTCTTCCCCAACAGGAAATGGCAAAGAGCCCAGCAAAGCTGGTCACATGATCCCTCCTAGGCTCCGCCTACCCCAGTCATTCTCTTTGCCGTTGTACAGGCAACATCTCCACGGAGATGGCTTAGAGTTTTTTAGTGTTTAACTGTAGTTTTTATTATTCAATCAAGAGTTTGTTATTTTAAAATAGTGCTGGTATGTACTATTTACTCAGAAACAGAAAAGAGATGAAGATTTCTGTTTGTATGAGGAAAATGATTTTAGCAACCGTCACTAAAATCCATGGCTGTTCCACACAGGACTGTTGAGAGCAATTAACTTCAGTTGGGGGAACAGTGAGCAGTCTCTTGCTGCTTGAGGTATGACACATTCTAACAAGACGATGTAATGCTGGAAGCTGTCATTTTCCCTATGGGATCCGGTAAGCCATGTTTATTACGATCGTAAATAAGGGCTTCAAAAAGGGCTTATTAAGACTGTAGACTTTTTCTGGGCTAAATCGATTCATTATTAACACATATTTAGCCTTGAGGAATCATTTTATCTGGGTATTTTGATATAATAATATCGGCAGGCACTGTTTTAGACACCTTATTCTTTAGGGGCTTTCCCAAAGCATAGGCAGAGCCTCATTTTCGCGCCGGTGTTGCGCACTTGTTTTTGAGAGGCATGGCATGCAGTCGCATGTGAGAGGAGCTCTGATACTTAGAAAAGACTTTCTGAAGGCGTCATTTGGTATCGTATTCCCCTTGGGGCTTGGTTGGGTCTCAGCAAAGCAGATACCAGGGACTGTAAAGGGGTTAAAGTTCAAAACGGCTCCGGTTCCGTTATTTTAAGGGTTAAAGCTTCCAAATTTGGTGTGCAATACTTTTAAGGCTTTAAGACACTGTGGTGAAAATTTGGTGAATTTTGAACAATTCCTTCATGTTTTTTCGCAATTGCAGTAATAAAGTGTGTTCAGTTTAAAATTTAAAGTGACAGTAACGGTTTTATTTTAAAACGTTTTTTGTACTTTGTTATCAAGTTTATGCCTGTTTAACATGTCTGAACTACCAGATAGACTGTGTTCTGAATGTGGGGAAGCCAGAATTCCTACTCATTTAAATAAATGTGATTTATGTGACAATGACAATGATGCCCAAGATGATTCCTCAAGTGAGGGGAGTAAGCATGGTACTGCATCATTCCCTCCTTCGTCTACACGAGTCTTGCCCACTCAGGAGGCCCCTAGTACATCTAGCGCCAATACTCCTTACTATGCAACAATTAACGGCTGTAATGGATAATTCTGTCAAAAACATTTTAGCCAAAATGAACCCTTATCAGCGTAAGCGCGACTGCTCTGTTTTAGATACTGAAGAGCATGACGACGCTGATAATAATATTTCTGAAGGGCCCCTAACCCAGTCTGATGGGGCCAGGGAGGTTTTGTCTGAGGGAGAAATTACTGATTCAGGGAACATTTCTCAACAAGCTGAACCTGATGTGATTGCATTTAAATTTAAGTTGGAACATCTCCGCATTCTGCTTAAGGAGGTATTATCCACTCTGGATGATTGTGACAAGTTGGTCATCCCAGAGAAACTATGTAAAATGGACAAGTTCCTAGAGGTGCCGGGGCTCCCAGAAGCTTTTCCTATACCCAAGCGGGTGGCGGACATTGTTAATAAAGAATGGGAAAGGCCCGGTATTCCTTTCATCCCTCCCCCCATATTTAAAAAATTGTTTCCTATGGTCGACCCCAGAAAGGACTTATGGCAGACAGTCCCCAAGGTCGAGGGAGCGGTTTCCACTTTAAACAAACGCACCACTATACCCATAGAGGATAGTTGTGCTTTCAAAGATCCTATGGATAAAAAATTAGAAGGCTTGCTTAAAAAGATGTTTGTTCAGCAGGGTTACCTTCTACAACCAATTTCATGCATTGTCCCTGTCGCTACAGCCGCATGTTTCTGGTTCGATGAGCTGATAAAGGCGGTCGATAGTGATTCTCCTCCTTATGAGGAGATTATGGACAGAATCAATGCTCTCAAATTGGCTAATTCTTTCACCCTAGACGCCACTTTGCAATTGGCTAGGTTAGCGGCTAAGAATTCTGGGTTTGCTATTGTGGCGCGCAGAGCGCTTTGGTTGAAATCTTGGTCGGCTGATGCGTCTTCCAAGAACAAGCTACTTAACATTCCTTTCAAGGGGAAAACGCTGTTTGGCCCTGACTTGAAAGAGATTATCTCTGATATCACTGGGGGTAAGGGCCACGCCCTTCCTCAGGATCGGCCTTTCAAGGAAAAATAAACCTAATTTTCGTCCCTTTCGTAGAAACGGACCAGCCCAAAGTGCTACGTCCTCTAAGCAAGAGGGTAATACTTCTCAAGCCAAGCCAGCTTGGAGACCAATGCAAGGCTGGAACAAGGGTAAGCAGGCCAAGAAACCTGCCACTGCTACCAAGATCTGGAATTCAAGGGACTTCCCCCAAGGGGGAGGTTCCACAGGTCTCAGTTGTCTTCAGACCACATAAAAAGACAGGCATTCTTACATTGTGTAGAAGACCTGTTAAAAATGGGAGTGATTCATCCTGTTCCATTAAGAGAACAAGGGATGGGATTCTACTCCAATCTGTTCATAGTTCCCAAAAAAGAGGGAACGTTCAGACCAATCTTAGATCTCAAGATCTTAAACAAGTTTCTCAAGGTTCCATCGTTCAAGATGGAAACCATTCGAACTATTCTTCCTTCCATCCAGGAAGGTCAATTCATGACCACGGTGGATTTAAAGGATGCGTATCTACATATTCCTATCCACAAGGAACATCATCGGTTCCTGAGGTTCGCATTCCTGGACAAACATTACCAGTTCGTGGCGCTTCCTTTCGGATTAGCCACTGCTCCAAGGATTTTCACAAAGGTACTAGGGTCCCTTCTAGCTGTGCTAAGACCAAGGGGCATTGCTGTAGTACCTTACTTGGACGACATTCTAATTCAAGCGTCGTCCCTTCCTCAAGCAAAGGCTCACACGGACATTGTCCTGGCCTTTCTCAGATCTCACGGATGGAAAGTGAACGTGGAAAAGAGTTCTCTATCTCCGTCAACAAGGGTTCCCTTCTTGGGAACAATAATAGACTCCTTAGAAATGAGGATTTTTCTGACAGAGGCCAGAAAAACAAAACTTCTAGACTCTTGTCGGATACTTCATTCCGTTCCTCTTCCTTCCATAGCTCAGTGCATGGAAGTGATCGGGTTGATGGTAGCGGCAATGGACATAGTTCCTTTTGCGCGCATTCATCTAAGACCATTACAACTGTGCATGCTCAGTCAGTGGAATGGGGACTATACAGACTTGTCTCCGAAGATACAAGTAAATCAGAGGACCAGAGACTCACTCCGTTGGTGGCTGTCCCTGGACAACCTGTCACGAGGGATGACATTCCGCAGACCAGAGTGGGTCATTGTCACGACCGACGCCAGTCTGATGGGCTGGGGCGCGGTCTGGGGATCTCTGAAAGCTCAGGGTCTTTGGTCTCGGGAAGAATCTCTGTTACCGATAAATATTCTGGAACTGAGAGCGATATTCAATGCTCTCAAGGCTTGGCCTCAGCTAGCGAGGGCCAAGTTCATACGGTTTCAATCAGACAACATGACAACTGTTGCGTACATCAACCATCAGGGGGGAACAAGGAGTTCCCTGGCGATGGAAGAAGTGACCAAAATCATTCTATGGGCGGAGTCTCACTCCTGCCACCTGTCTGCTATCCACATCCCAGGAGTAGAAAATTGGGAAGCGGATTTTCTGAGTCGTCAGACATTGCATCCGGGGGAGTGGGAACTCCATCCGGAAATCTTTGCCCAAGTCACTCAGCTGTGGGGCATTCCAGACATGGATCTGATGGCCTCTCGTCAGAACTTCAAAGTTCCTTGCTACGGGTCCAGATCCAGGGATCCCAAGGCGGCTCTAGTGGATGCACTAGTAGCACCTTGGACCTTCAAACTAGCTTATGTGTTCCCGCCGTTTCCTCTCATCCCCAGGCTGGTAGCCAGGATCAATCAGGAGAGGGCGTCGGTGATCTTGATAGCTCCTGCGTGGCCACGCAGGACTTGGTATGCAGATCTGGTGAATATGTCATCGGCTCCACCTTGGAAGCTACCTTTGAGACGAGACCTTCTTGTTCAGGGTCCGTTCGAACATCCGAATCTGGTTTCACTCCAGCTGACTGCTTGGAGATTGAACGCTTGATCTTATCGAAGCGAGGGTTCTCAGATTCTGTTATCGATACTCTTGTTCAGGCCAGAAAGCCTGTAACTAGAAAGATTTACCACAAAATTTGGAAAAAATATATCTGTTGGTGTGAATCTAAAGGATTCCCTTGGGACAAGGTTAAGATTCCTAGGATTCTATCCTTCCTTCAAGAAGGATTGGAAAAAGGATTATCTGCAAGTTCCCTGAAGGGACAGATTTCTGCCTTGTCTGTGTTACTTCACAAAAAGCTGGCCGCTGTGCCAGATGTTCAAGCCTTTGTTCAGGCTCCGGTTAGAATTAAACCTGTTTACAAACCTTTGACTCCTCCTTGGAGTCTCAATTTAGTTCTTTCAGTTCTTCAGGGGGTTCCGTTTGAACCCTTGCATTCCGTTGATATTAAGTTATTATCTTGGAAAGTTTTGTTTTTAGTTGCAATTTCTTCTGCTAGAAGAGTTTCAGAATTATCTGCTCTGCAGTGTTCTCCTCCTTATCTGGTGTTCCATGCAGATAAGGTGGTTTTACGTACTAAACCTGGTTTTCTTCCAAAAGTTGTTTCTAACAAAAACATTAACCAGGAGATTATCGTACCTTCTCTGTGTCCGAAACCAGTTTCAAAGAAGGAACGTTTGTTGCACAATTTGGATGTTGTTCGCGCTCTAAAATTCTATTTAGATGCTACAAAGGATTTTAGACAAACATCTTCCTTGTTTGTTGTTTATTCCGGTAAAAGGAGAGGTCAAAAAGCAACTTCTACCTCTCTCTCTTTTTGGATTAAAAGCATCATCAGATTGGCTTACGAGACTGCCGGACGGCAGCCTCCCGAAAGAATCACAGCTCATTCCACTAGGGCTGTGGCTTCCACATGGGCCTTCAAGAACGAGGCTTCTGTTGATCAGATATGTAGGGCAGCGACTTGGTCTTCACTGCACACTTTTACCAAATTTTACAAGTTTGATACTTTTGCTTCTTCTGAGGCTATTTTTGGGAGAAAGGTTTTGCAAGCCGTGGTGCCTTCCATTTAGGTGACCTGATTTGCTCCCTCCCTTCATCCGTGTCCTAAAGCTTTGGTATTGGTTCCCACAAGTAAGGATGACGCCGTGGACCGGACACACCTATGTTGGAGAAAACAGAATTTATGTTTACCTGATAAATTACTTTCTCCAACGGTGTGTCCGGTCCACGGCCCGCCCTGGTTTTTTTAATCAGGTCTGATAGTTTATTTTCTTTAACTACAGTCACCACGGTACCATATGGTTTCTCCTATGCAAATATTCCTCCTTAACGTCGGTCGAATGACTGGGGTAGGCGGAGCCTAGGAGGGATCATGTGACCAGCTTTGCTGGGCTCTTTGCCATTTCCTGTTGGGGAAGAGAATATCCCACAAGTAAGGATGACGCCGTGGACCGGACACACCGTTGGAGAAAGTAATTTATCAGGTAAACATAAATTCTGTTTTTTTTCTTTTGTGATTCAGATAGAGCATGTAATTTTAAGCAACTTTCTAATTTACTCCTATAAATTTTTCTTCTCTTGCTATCCTTATTTGCAAACAAAGGCATCTTTTTTTATTAGTTCAGAACTCTGGACAGCAGTTTTCTATTGGTGGATGAATTTATCCACCAATCGGCAAGAACAACCCAGGTTGTTTACAAAAAATGGGCCGGCATCTAAACTTGCATTCTTGCATTTCAAATAAAGATACCAAGAGAATGAAGAAAAATTGATAATAGGAGTACATTCGAAAGTTGCTTAAAATGTCATGCTCTATCTGAATCACGAAAGAAAGAATTTGGGTTCAGTGTCCCTTTAAGGAGTGTCATACGCTTAGCTTACAAGACAGTGGGACATCGTCCTCCTGAGAAGATAACGGCTTATTCCACTAGAGCAGTGGTTTCCTCTTGGGCCTTTAAGAACGAGGCCTCTATGGATCAGATTAGTAAGGCGGCTACCTGTTCCTCCTTACATACTTTCTTTTGCATGATGTACCGAGTCTACGGTTTCATCCTTGTGGGATATTATCCTTCCTAACAGGAAGTGGCAGAGAGAGCACCCACAGCAGAGCTGTCTATATAGCTCCCCCCTTAACTCCACCCCCCAGTCATTCTCTTTGCCGGCTCTAAGCAGGAAGGGTAAAGTGAAAGAGGTGTTAAACTGTTAGTTTTATTTTATCTTCAATCAAGAGTTTATTTTTAAATGGTACCGGTGTTGTACTATTTACTCTCAGGCAGGACATAGATGAAGATTTCTGCCTGGAGGATGATGATCTTAGCATTTGTAACTAAGGTCCACTGCTGTTCCCACAGAAGCTGAGGAGTACAGGAAAACTTCAGTGTGAGGAACGGTTTCTTGCTATACAGTAATGAGGTATGTTCGGTCATTTTTCTGCAGAGACTGTGTTAACTCAGAAAGGCTGATAGTATCCCCATTAGGGGAAGGGGAAGCAGTAATCCTAGTTTATAAGGGGCATTACTAGCTTGCATAAAGGGCTAATTTTATGGGCACTCAGTTTGTATATGATTTATTGGGCAAACGTTTGTGTGTTCTGGGAGTAACGTTTTTATTTTCTGATGGGACATCTGTTTGAGGGTTCATTTGGCTTATTTAGGGGTTTTTAGAACCCACATGGCTTACAAACAGGGTTTGATGGTTTTGTGTAGGCCCCAGCTACATCGAGTGAGATGGGCGGGGCCTATTTTTGCGCCTCAGTTGTGCATTTAGTTTATGCAGGCAAGCAGCAAGCAACATTTCCAGATGTACTGGTACTCTTCTTGAGCCTAATCGAAGCTTTATCCTCATTGTCGTCCCCTAATGGCAGGTAGGCGCCATAGCAGAGCTGTGGCAAGGTGCTGACGGGTTTTTACCGGTTTTGGGCATTTATCAATCCGGTTTTCTCATTTGGGGGTTTATTGCTTATTTACTTGTGGTGCAATCTTTCTAAAGCTTAGTGGGTACACTGTTAAAATTTCAGAAAATTTGAAGCAATTTTAAACAGTTTTGCAGTTTGTGTATGCCTTTTTTTCTCTTAAAGGCACAGTACTGTTTTTGAAAATTGTGTTTTTTTCATTAAAGTGTTTTCCAAGCTTGCTTGTCTCATTACTAGCCTGTTAAACATGTCTGACATTGAGGAAACTCATTGCTCAATTTGTTTAGAAGCCATTGTGGAACCCCCTCTTAGAATGTGTCCCACTTGTACTGATATGTCTATAAATTGCAAACAGCATATTTTGACTTATAAAAGTTTGGCATTGGATGATTCTCAGACAGAAGGAAATCAGGTTTTGCCATCTAGTTCTCCCCAAGTGTCATAACCAGTAACGCCCGCACAAGCGACGCCAAGTTCTTCTAGTGCGTCTAATTCTTTCACCTTGCAAGATATGGCTTCAGTTATGAACATTACCCTCACAGAGGTTTTATCTAAACTGCCAGGGTTGCAAGGGAAGCGCAGTAGCTCTGGCTTAAGATCAAATGCTGAGCCTTCTGACGCTTTAGTAGCCGTATCCGATATTCCCTCACAATGTTCTGAGGTAGGGATGAGAGATTTGCTATCTGAGGGAGAGATTTCTGATTCAGGAAGGATGTTCCCTCAGACAGATTCAGATATGACGGCATTTAAATTTAAGCTAGAACACCTCCGCTTATTGCTCAGGGAGGTTTTAGTAACTCTGGATGATTGTGACCCTATTGTAGTTCCAGAGAAATTGTGTAAAATGGACAAATATTTAGAAGTTCCTGTTTACACTGATGTTTTTCCGGTCCCTAAGAGGATTTTGGACATTGTTACTAAGGAGTGGGATAGACCAGGGATTCCGTTCGCTCCCCCTCCTGTTTTTAAGAAAATGTTTCCCATATCTGTCACCATAAAGGACTCATGGCAGACGGTCCCTAAGGTGGAGGGAGCTATTTCTACTCTGGCTAAGCGTACAACTATACCTATTGAAGACAGTTGTGCTTTCATTGATCCTATGGATAAAAAATTAGAGGGTCTTCAACCTATAGCGTGCATTGTTCCTGTAACCACTGCAGCTGCCTTTTGGTTTGAGGCTCTAGAAGAGGCTCTTCAGATGGAGACCCCACTAGATGATATTCTGGACAGAATTAAGGCTCTTAAGTTAGCTAATTCTTTTATTACAGTTGCCGCTTTTCATCTTGCTAAGTTAGCGGCAAAGAATTCAGTCCTGGTCAGAAGTCCTGGTCGGCTGATGTGTCATCTAAATCTAGCTTTTGACCATTCCATTCAAAGTTAAGACCCTATTCGGGCCTGCACTGAAAGAGATTATTTCAGACATTACTGGGGGGAAGGGTCATGCCCTCCCTCAAGATAAGTCAAACAAGACAAGGACCAAACAAAATCATTTTCGTTCCTTTCGAAACTTCAAGAGTGGTCCCACTTCCTCTTCCTCTGCTGCAAAGCAAGAGGGGAACTTTGCTCAATCCAAGCCAACCTGGAGACCTAATCAGGCTTGGAACAAGGGTAAACAGGCCAAAAAGCCTGCTACTGCCACTAAGTCAGCATGAAGGGGTAGCCCCCGATCCGGGACCGGATCTAGTAGGGGGCAGACTCTCTCTCTTTGCTCAGGCCTGGGCAAGAGACATTCAGGATTCATGGGCAGTAGAAATCGTAACCCAGGGATACCTTCTAGATTTCAAGGATTCCCCTCCAAGGGGGAGGTTCCATCTTTCTCAATTGTCTGTAAACCTGACAAAAAGAGAGGCGTTCTTACGCTGTGTAGAAGACCTTTTTACCATGGGAGTGATCTGCCCAGTTCCGAAAGCAGAACAGGGGCAGGGGTGCTACTCCAATCTGTTTGTGGTACCCAAGAAAGAGAGAACTTTCAGACCAATTATAGATCTCAAGATCCTAAACCAATTCTTAAGAGTTCCATCTTTCAAGATGGAGACCATTCGGACTATTTTACCATTGATCCAGGAGGGTCAATATATGACCACCGTGGACTTAAAGGATGCATATCTACACATTCCTATCCACAAAGATCATCACCAGTTCCTCAGGTTTGCCTTTTTGAACAAGCATTACCAGTTTGTGGCTCTTCCCTTCGGGTTGGCCATGGCGCCACGAATCTTCACAAAGGTGCTAGGGTCCCTTCTGGCGGTTCTAAGGCCGGGGGCATAGCAGTGGCGCCTTATCTAAACGACATTCTAATTCAATCATCGACTTTCCAACTTGCCAAGTCTCACACGGACTTCGTGTTGGCCTTTCTAAGATCTCACAGGTGGAAGGTGAACGTAAAAAAGAGTTCTCTTTCCCCCCCCTCACAAGAGTTTCATTTCTAGGGACTCTGATAGACTCGGTGGACATGAAAATATTTCTGACGGAGGTCAGGAAATCAAAGATTTTGTCCACCTGCTGAGCTCTTCATTCCATTCCTCGGCCGTCAGTGGCTCAGTGTATGGAGGTAATCGGTCTAATGGTAGCGGCAATTAACATAGTTCCGTTTGCTTGCTTGCATCTCAGACCACTGCAACTATGCATGCTCAATCAGTGGAATGGGGATTATGCGGATTTATCACCTCAGATAAATCTGGATCAAGAGACCAGAGACTCTCTTCTTTGGTGGTTGTCACAGGATCATCTGTCCCAGGGAATGTGTTTCCGCAGGCCAGATTGGCTTATAGTGACGACAGACGACAGCCTTCTGGGCTGGGGTGCAGTCTGGAATTCCCTGAAAGCTCAGGGTTTGTGGACTCGGGAGGAGGCTCTCCTACCGATAAATATTCTGGAATTAAGAGCAATATTCAATGCTCTTCAGGCATGGCCTCAGCTGGCTTCGGCCAGATTCATTAGATTTCAGTCGGACAACATCACGACTGTGGCTTACATCAATCATCAGGGGGAAACAAAGAGCTCCCCCCTGATGTTAGAAGTGAGAACTCCATCCAGAGGTGTTTGCTCAACTGATTCAGCTATGGGGAACACCAGAATTGGATCTGATGGCGTCTCGTCAGAACGCCAAACTTCCTTGTTACGGATCAAGGTCAAGGGATCCTCAGGCAGTACTGATAGATGTTCTAGCAGTACCCTGGTCGTTCAACCTGGCTTATGTGTTTCCACCGTTTCCTCTCCTTCCGCGTCTGATTGCCAGAATCTTAACAGGAGAGAGCTTCGGTGATTTTGATAGCTCCTGTGTGGCCACGCAGGACTTGGTATGCAGACCTGGTGGACATGTCATCTCTGCCACCATGGACTCTGCCACTGAGACAGGACCTTCTCATTCAAGCATCCAAATCTAATTTCTCTGAAACTGACTGCTTGGAGATTGAACGCTTGATTCTATTAAAGCGGGGTTTCTCGGAGTCGGTCATAGATACCTTGATTCAGGCTCGAAAGCCTGTTACCAGGAAAATCTATCATAAGATATGGCGTAAATATCTTTTCTGGTGCAAATCCAAAGGTTACTCCTGGAGTAAAGTCAGGATTCCTAGGATTTTGTCTTTTCTCCAAGAGGGATTGGAGAAAGGATTGTCAGCTAGTTCTCTAAAAGGACAGATATCTGCTCTGTCTATTCTGTTGCACAAGCGTCTGGCAGATGTCCCAGACGTTCGGGCCTTTTGTCAGGGTTTACTCCGCCATGGGGTCTAAATTTAGTTCTTAAAGTTCTTCAAGGGGTTCCGTTTGAACCCATGCATTCCATATATATTAAGCTTTTATCTTGGAAAGTTCTGTTCCTAGTTGCTATCTCTTCAGCTCGAAGAGTTTCTGAACTATCTGCATTACAATGTGACTCGCCTTATCTTGTTTTCCATGCTGATAAGGTGGTTTTGCATACCAAACCTGGGTTCCTACCTAAGGTTGTTACTAACAGGAATATCAATCAGGAAATCCTTGTTCCTTCTCTGTTTCCTAATCCTTCTAAGAAGGAGCGTCTGTTGCACAACTTGGACGTGGTTTGTGCTTTTAAATTTTATTTGCAGGCAACCAAAGATTTTCGTCAAACATCTTTGTTTGTTGTCTATTCTGGAAAGCGTAGGGGTCAAAAGGCTACGGCTACTTCTCTTTCCTTTTGGCTGAAAAGCATTATCCGTTTGGCTTATGAAACTGCTGGACAGCAGCCTCCTGAAAGGATTACAGCTCATTCTACTAGAGCGGTAGCTTCCACATGCGCTTTTCAAAATTTTACAAATTTGATACTTTTGCTTCTTCGGAGGCTATTTTTGGGAGAAAGGTTTTGCAAGCAGTGGTGCCTTCCGTTTAGGTTCCTGTCTTGTCCCTCCCTTCATCCGTGTCCTAAAGCTTTGGTATTGGTATCCCACAAGTAAGGATGAAACCGTGGACTCGGTACATCATGCAAAAGAAAACAAAATTTATGCTTACCTGATAAATTTCTCTCTTTTGCGATGTACCGAGTCCACGGCCCACCCTGTCTATTCAAGACAGATGGTATTTTTTATTGAAAACTTCAGTCACCTCTGCACCTTATAGTTTCTCCTTTTTCTTCCTTGGCCTTCGGTCGAATGACTTGGGGGGTGGAGTTAAGGGGGAGCTATATAGACAGCTCTGCTGTGGTGCTCTTTGCCACTTCCTTTTAGGAAGGATAATATCCCACAAGTAAGGATGAAACCGTGGACTCGGTACATCGCAAAAGAAAGAAATTTATCAGGTAAGCATAAATTTAGTTTTTTCAAAGTTTTACAAGTTTGATGTTTTTGCTTCGGCTGAAGCAGCTTTCGGGAGAAAAGTTTTGCCGGCTGTGGTGCCCTCAGAATAGGGTCCGCCTCTTCCTTTTTGTTCCCTCCTGTTATTCATTCAGTGTCCTCTGGAGCTTGGGTATAGTTATCCCAACAGTAAGGAATGAAGCTGTGGACTCTCCCTATTTTAGGAAGGAAAACATAATTTATGCTTACCAGATAAATTTCTTAACTTTCGGATAAGGAGAGTCCACAGCCCCCGCCTGTTTTTTCTTTTCTATGGGTGGTCCCCTATTTATTTTATTCTTCTGGCACCATTTATACCCTAATATTTCTCCTACTTTTCCTTGTTCCCTCTGCAGATTGACTGGGGTAATGAGGAAGTGGGAGGGGTGTCTTTGGTGGCCAGGTGTTGTATTTCCCAACAGTAAGGAATGAAGCCGTGGACTCTCCCTATCCGCAAGGAAAGGAATTTATCTGGTAAGCATAAATTATGTTTTTCCATAGAAAGGTAAAGTCTCATGACTTTAAGACATCTGTCTTAACTTTTTGTCTTGTTTAGACAAGTGGTAATGGAAAACTGTTTTACACTTTTCTATATTGTTTGATGTTTTTACATATATTTTGGTAACGAGAAATAGAGACAAACTGGCAAGCTTCTACAAATATACATCAATGGTAGTATGCCACCAAAGACAGTGGCAAGCTGTCCATCTGATATCTTCATCTTGGCTATTGATTAACAGGCACCCATTTCATTAGGGCAAAACTCATTTCATCCAGATAACTCATACAAACTTCAGCTTCCCAAGAAGTGTAAATGTGTATAAAAAAAAGTTTAATAAAAAATCAACTCTCCATTCTGTTGGATTCTAAATGATGCACCTGTTTTTAGTATGATGGGGGGGGGGGGGGGGTTCCCCCCTTCCAGGTTTTATTCTATTTAGTAAATCTTGAGTGATGAGTGCTATTATGGTAAGCCAAGATAAATTATAAAGATAGATATATACTTATAAACACACATGCGCGTGCGCAAAATATAACGGCAACTTGGAAATTATCTGCATAAAAAAGTACTCCTTTTAAAAACTTCTCTGCTGAGGCCAATTAAGTGCAATTATAAACAAACTACTATATTGATTTAACCATGAACTCTGTATAAAGTAACGGGGTTAGTAGGTTTGTGAAATCTGGTGTAGGCACTTCCATTTTTTGCGGGATTAGGAAATCACACAATATAAGTTTTTTTTTTTTTTGTTTTTTTTTAATTACAGGAAAATAAAGCAAATGAAATAATGGATGTAGTTATGCATAAACATTTTTAAATTACAATCCATGTATAATGTCCTTTCTTTCGTATGATATAAGTCCATAGGAATTCTATAACATTGGAATATACTTCCTGCCACTAGGAGGAGACTGAGAGCCCACACAAAAGTTTAATAAAAAATCAACTCTCCATTCTGTTGGATTCTAAATGATGCACCTGTTTTTAGTATGATGGGGGGGGGGGGGTTCCCCCCTTCCAGGTTTTATTCTATTTAGTAAATCTTGAGTGATGAGTGCTATTATGGTAAGCCAAGATAAATTATAAAGATAGATATATACTTATAAACACACATGCGCGTGCGCAAAATATAACGGCAACTTGGAAATTATCTGCATAAAAAAGTACTCCTTTTAAAAACTTCTCTGCTGAGGCCAATTAAGTGCAATTATAAACAAACTACTATATTGATTTAACCATGAACTCTGTATAAAGTAACGGGGTTAGTAGGTTTGTGAAATCTGGTGTAGGCACTTCCATTTTTTGCGGGATTAGGAAATCACACAATATAAGTTTTTTTTTTTTTTGTTTTTTTTTAATTACAGGAAAATAAAGCAAATGAAATAATGGATGTAGTTATGCATAAACATTTTTAAATTACAATCCATGTATAATGTCCTTTCTTTCGTATGATATAAGTCCATAGGAATTCTATAACATTGGAATATACTTCCTGCCACTAGGAGGAGACTGAGAGCCCACACAATAGCTTTAATTTCTTTCCACCTCCCCTCAGTTTATCTGCCTCCAGGGAGGTTAGGCTGAAGATAAAGGTGCTCTAGCTATTTGCTTAAAAAATTACATTTATGGGAACTCAGACCAATGTGAGACCCTTAACACTTGATGCAGATTCATGCAGAAAGATGATTTCGGCACACTGAATGAGACAGGGGCATAGGAATACCTTATGTGCGCTGCATCTCCCTATAGGATTTCAGCCATAACTACCCTCAGGCGTCACAAGGACATGTCCCTTAGCCTCCCCCTGTGGGCTAAAAGGTATTTCATCTCAGATCCTCTGCTGTACAAGCGCTGGCTGGGCTCTCTACTGGATACAGCTGCAGATATCATGCTGGTAAGACAGTGGAGGGGTGCTTCAGTCAGTTAAGTGTCTATGGCACTCCTACAGCCCATAGGCTATCAGTAGGTACTTGTACTTAGTCAGGTTCTGCATGGCTGGGGTACTTAGCCTACATCCCTGCAGACTCAGTTTTATGGCAATTTTTCTACTTTAAGGGTCCTACCCATATCTATTAGACATTTAGAGAGTACTGATACCCTTTAACTTCTTCAGCTGCTTTGGTTGAATTTTATGACTCTTAGTGCAATTAGGTATCTGACTTTTTAAGAAGACGGTGCCTGCTTCCTGCAGTCAGCGGTTTGCCTCATTTAATTAGTGGTTGGGTTCCCATTTACAAGGGGGTCATGTTTGTGAATAAAAAAAATCATTTCTCCAACATTGGTGTGTCCGGTCCACGGCGTCATCCATTACTTGTGGGATATTCTCTTCCCCAACAGGAAATGGCAAAGAGCACAGCAAAAGCTGTCCATATAGCCCCTCCTTGGCTCCGCCCCCCCAGTCATTCTCTTTGCCGCTCTGAACAAGTAGCATCTCCACAGAGATGGTGAAGAGTATGTGGTGTTTAGTTGTAGTTTTTTTATTCTATCAAAAGTTTGTTATTTTGAAATGGTACTGGTATGTACTATTTACTCTGAAACAGAAAGAGATGAAGAGTTCTGTTTAAAAGAGGAGTATGATTTTAGTAGCAGTAACTAAAATCAATTGCTGTTCCCACGCAGGACTGTTGAGCCTAGAGAACTTCAGTTGGGGAGAACAGTTTGCAGACTTTTCTGCTCAAAGGTATGACTAGCCATTTTTCTAACAAGACTGTAATGCTGGAAGGCTGTAATTTTCCCTCATGGGGATCGGTAAGCCATTTTCTTAGACTCAGACAGAATAAAGGGCTTATTATGGGCTAATAACTGGTGGACACTTTTAAGGGCTAAATCGATTGTTTATTTAAGTTATTATTAAGGTTTTGAAGTGGATTTCAAACTTTTTAATATTTGGGGAACGTTTTTATCGCCAGGCACTAGTTAAGACACCTTCCCAGTCAGGAAGGGCCTTTCTCTGTAGTAGGCAGAGCCTCATTTTCGCGCCATTATTGCGCAGTTTCTTTTGAGTGCAGTGCATGCAGCTGCATGTGAGAGGGTCTGGTATCCACAGAAAACGTTTCTAGAAGGCTGGAATTGGTATCGTATACCCCCCTGGGATAAGTGAAGTCACAGCAAAGGCTGTGGCTGGGACTGTAGTGGGGTTAAATTGCAAAACGGATCCGGTTTCCGCATTTTAAGGGTTAACAGCTTCAAAATTGGGGTGCAATACTTTGAATGCATTAAGACACTGTGGTGAAATTTTGGTAAAGTTTGGATAATTCCTTCATAGTTTTTCACATATTCAGTAATAAAGTGTGCCCTGTTTAACATTTAAAGAGACAGTAACGGTTTTGTTTAAAAACGTTTTTTGTGCTTTATTAACCAGTTTAAGCCTGTTTAACATGTCTGTACCTTCAGATAAGTCATGTTCTGTATGTATGGAGGCCAAGGTGGTTGCTTCTTCAAATGTATGTGATAATTGTGCCATGGCGTCCAAACAAAGTAAGGACAGTACTGTCACATTTAGTAAGGTTGCCCAGGATGATTCCTCAGATGAAGGAAGTAGGGATAGTTCTGCATCCTCTCCTTCTGTGTCTATACCAGTTATGCTCGCGCAGGCGACCCCTAGTACTTCTAGCGCGCCAATGCTTGTTACTATGCAACAATTGACGGCAGTAATGGATAACTCCATAGCTAATATTTTATCCAAAATGCCAGCATTTCAGAGAAAGCGCGATTGCTCAGTTTTAATCACTGTAGAGCAGGAGGGCGCTGATGATAATTTATCTGTCATACCCTCACACCAGTCTGAAGTGGCGGTGAGGGAGGGTTTGTCAGATGGAGAAATTTCTGATACAGGAAAAATTTCTCAGCAGGCAGAACCTGATGTTGTGACATTTAAATTTAAATTAGAGCATCTCCGCGCATTACTTAAGGAGGTGCCATCTACTCTGGATGATTGTGACAATCTGGTCATCCCAGAAAAATTGTGCAAGATGGACAAGTTCCTAGAGGTCCCGGTGCACCCTGATGCCTTTCCGATACCTAAAAGGGTGGCGGACATTGTGAATAAGGAGTGGGAGAAGCCAGGCATACCTTTTGTCCCTCCTCCTATATTTAAGAAATTGTTCCCCATGGTTGACCCCAGGAAGGACACATGGCAAACAGTCCCTAAGGTCGAGGGGGCGGTTTCTACACTAGCCAAACGCACGACCATTCCCATTGAGGACAATTGTGCTTTCAAAGATCCTATGGATAAAAAATTGGAGGGCTTGCTTAAAAAGATTTTTGTACAGCAAGGATACCTCCTTCAACCTATTTCGTGCATTATTCCTGTCACTACAGGGGCGTGGTTCTGGTTCGAGGAACTGGAAAAGTCACTCAGTAGGGAGACTCCATATGAGGAGGTCATGGACAGAATTCACGCACTTAAGTTAGCTAATTCCTTTATTTTAGACGCCGCTTTGCAGTTAGCGAAATTAGCGGCGAAAAATTCAGGGTTTGCAATTGTGGCGCGTAGATCGCTCTGGCTAAAGTCTTGGTCGGCGGATGTATCTTCCAAGACAAAATTGCTTAATATTCCTTTCAAAGGTAAGACCCTTTTTGGGCCAGAATTGAAGGAAATTATTTCAGATATCACTGGGGGAAAGGGCCATGCCCTCCCACAAGATAGGCCTTTCAAGGCTAAGTATAAGTCCAATTTTCGTTCCTTTCGCAACTTCAGGAACGGACCGGCTTCTAACTCTGCAGCCTCTAGACAAGAGGGTAACGCTTCCCAGACTAAACCAGCTTGGAAACCAATGCAAGACTGGAACAAGGGTAAACAAGCCAAGAAGCCTGCTGCTGCTACCAAAACAGCATGAAGGGGTAGCCCCCGATCCGAGACCGGATCTAGTAGGGGGCAGACTCTCTCTCTTTGCTCAGGCTTGGGCAAGAGATGTTCAGGATCCCTGGGCACTAGAAATAGTCTCTCAGGGTTATCTTCTAGAATTCAAGGAACTACCCCCAAGGGGAAGGTTCCACATTTCTCACTTATCTTCAAACCAAATAAAGAGACAGGCATTCTTACATTGTGTAGAAGACCTGTTAAAGATGGGAGTGATACACCCAGTTCCAACTGTGGAACAAGGTCAGGGGTTTTACTCAAATCTGTTTGTAGTTCCCAAAAAAGAGGGAACCTTCAGACCAATTCTGGATTTAAAAATTCTAAACAAATTTCTCAGAGTTCCATCGTTCAAAATGGAAACCATTCGAACAATTTTACCTGCAATCCAGGAGGGTCAATATATGACTACCGTGGATTTAAAGGATGCGTATCTACATATTCCTATCCACAAAGATCATCATCAGTTCCTAAAGTTCGCCTTTCTGGACAAACATTATCAGTTTGTGGCTCTTCCATTCGGACTAGCCACTGCTCCCAGAATTTTCACAAAAGTGCTTGGGTCCCTTCTAGCGGTTCTAAGACCAAGGGGCATTGCAGTGGCACCTTACCTGGACGACATTCTAATTCAAGCGTCGTCTCTTTCCAAGGCAAAGGCTCATACAGACATCGTTCTAGCCTTTCTCAGATCTCACGGGTGGAAGGTGAACGTAGAAAAGAGTTCCCTGTATCCGTCGACAAGAGTTCCCTTTTTGGGAACAATAATAGATTCTTTAGAAATGAAGATCTTCTTGACAGAAGTCAGAAAGTCAAAGCTTCGAAACGCTTGTCAAGTTCTTCTCTCTATTCTACAGCCTTCCATAGCTCAGTGCATGGAAGTAGTAGGGTTGATGGTGGCAGCAATGGATATAGTTCCTTTCGCTCGAATTCATCTAAGACCATTACAACTGTGCATGCTCAAGCAGTGGAATGGGGATTATACAGACTTGTCCCCAAAGATTCAAGTAGACCAGATAACCAGAGACTCACTCCGTTGGTGGTTGTCCCAGGATCAACTGTCTCAGGGAATGAGTTTCCGCAGACCAAAGTGGGTCATTGTCACGACTGACGCCAGTCTATTAGGCTGGGGCGCAGTCTGGGACTCCCTGAAAGCTCAGGGTCTATGGTCTCGGGAAGAGTCTCTTCTTCCAATAAACATCCTGGAACTGAGAGCGATATTCAATGCTCTCCAGGCTTGGCCTCAACTAGCGAAGGCCGGATTCATAAGATTCCAGTCGGACAACATGACGACTGTAGCTTACATCAATCATCAGGGGGGAACAAAGAGTTCCTTGGCGATGAGAGAGGTATCCAAGATCATCAAATGGGCGGAGGATCACTCCTGCCACCTATCTGCAATCCACATCCCAGGAGTAGACAACTGGGAGGCGGATTACCTGAGTCGTCAGACTTTCCATCCGGGGGAGTGGGAACTCCACCCGGAGGTGTTTGCCCAGTTGACTCAATTATGGGGCATACCAGACATGGATCTGATGGCGTCTCGTCAGAACTTCAAGGTTCCTTGCTACGGGTCCAGATCCAGGGATCCCAAGGCGACTCTAGTGGATGCATTAGTGGCGCCTTGGTCGTTCAACCTAGCTTATGCGTTTCCACCGTTCCCTCTCCTCCCCAGGCTTGTAGCCAGGATCAATCAGGAGAAGGCCTCGGTGATTCTGATAGCTCCTGCGTGGCCGCGCAGGACTTGGTATGCAGACCTGGTGAATATGTCATTGGTTCCACCATGGAAGCTACCTTTGAGACAGGATCTTCTAATACAAGGTCCATTCAAACATCCAAATCTAGTTTCTCTACAGCTGACTGCTTGGAAATTGAACGTTTGATTTTATCCAAGCGTGGGTTTTCAGATTCTGTGATAGATACTCTGGTCCAAGCCAGAAAACCTGTGACTAGAAAGATTTACCATAAAATATGGAAAAGATATATCTGTTGGTGTGAATCCAAGGGATTATCCTGGAGTAAGATTAAAATTCCTAAGATCCTCTCCTTTCTTCAAGAAGGTTTGGATAAGGGATTGTCAGCGAGTTCTCTAAAAGGACAGATTTCTGCTTTATCTGTCTTGTTACACAAACGACTGGCAGCTGTGCCAAATATACAAGCTTTTGTATAGGCTTTGGTCAAAATCAAGCCTGTTTACAGACCTTTGACTCCTCCTTGGAGTCTAAATTTAGTTCTTTCAGTTCTTCAAGGGGTTCCGTTTGAACCTCTACATTCCATAGATATTAAGTTACTATCTTGGAAAGTTCTGTTTTTGGTTGCTATTTCTTCTGCTAGAAGAGTTTCTGAATTGTCTGCTTTACAGTGTGATCCACCCTATCTGGTATTCCATGCAGATAAGGTTGTTTTGCGTACCAAACCTAGTTTTCTTCCAAAAGTGGTTTCCAACAGGAATATTAACCAGGAAATAGTTGTTCCTTCTCTGTGTCCGAATCCAGTTTCAAAGAAGGAACGTTTGTTACACAACTTAGATGTGGTCCGTGCTTTAAAATTCTATTTAGATGCAACAAAAGATTTCAGACAGACTCCATCGTTGTTTGACGTTTATTCTGGTAAGAGGAGAGGACAGAAAGCTACTGCTACCTCTCTTTCTTTTTGGCTGAAAAGCATCATCCGATTGGCTTATGAGACTGCCGGAAGGCAGCCTCCTGAACGAATTACAGCTCACTCTACTAGAGCTGTGGCTTCCACATGGGCCTTCAAGAACGAAGCTTCTGTTGATCAGATATGTAAGGCAGCGACTTGGTCTTCTCTGCACACTTTTGCCAAATTTTACAAATTCGATACTTATGCTTCTTCGGAGGCTATTTTTGGGAGAGAGGTTTTGCAAGCCGTGGTGCCTTCCGTTTAGGTAACCTGACTTGTTCCCTCCCTTCATCCGTGTCCTAAGCTTTGGTATTGGTTTCCACAAGTAAGGATGAAGCCGTGGACCGGACACACCAATGTAGGAGAAAACAGAATTTATGCTTACCTGATAAATTTCTTTCTCCTATGGTGTGTCCGGTCCACGGCCTGCCCTGGCTTTTTAGTCAGGTTTCAAATTTTTTCTTTATATACACTACAGTCACCACGGCACCCTATGGTTTCTCCTTTTTCTTCTAACCGTCGGTCGAATGACTGGGGGGCGGAGCCAGAGGGGGGGCTATATGGGCAGCTTTTGCTGTGCTCTTTGCCATTTCCTGTTAGGGAATAGAATATTCCCACAACTAAGGATGAAGCCGTGGACCGGACACACCGTAGGAGAAAGAAATTTATCAGGTAAGCATAAATTCTGTTTTTTCATCCAGCAGCGGCTGTAGCCGCAGTTTCCGGAGCTGCGACATATTGGTGTGAATCCCTGTGTGATATGGTCGAGAGGGAGACTTGCATCGACGAGATACAGGAGAAGATTGAAGGTTGCCAATTCTTTCATTTGCAATTTCAATATGCAAATTATTCGCCTGAACGCAAAGGTTTCAGGATTTTCTGATTTAGCTTGCAGGGTTCTGTGGCTAAAGTCTTGGTCTGCAGACATGACCTCCGAGTTGAGGCTGTTGTCCCTGCCTTTTCAAGGAAAGATTCTGTTCGGTCCAGGATTGGATTCGATCATATCCACCGTTACGGGAGGCAAGGGAGCTTTCCTACCGCAGGTTAAGAAGCCTAAGGGATCTACTTTTTTGTTCCTTTCGTGCAGACAAGGCCCAGCGTCAGCACGCCACCGCAAAAGCAGATCAGTCCAAGCAGAACAAGAAGCCTGCCGAGACTAAATCAGCATGAAGGGGTGGCCCCCGACTGGTCTCCGGACCAAGTAGGGGGCAGATTGTCTCTTCTCCTAAGCTTGGTTGCAGGACGTTCAGGACCCTTTGGTTCTGGAGGTTGTCACCCAGGGTTACAGGATAGGGAGGTCCCATCCGCCCAAGGGCAGATACCTCCTCTTAAACGTGTCTTCAAGACCGGAAGAGAGGCCTTTCTAGATTGTGTGAGGGATCTCTCCTATCTAGTTGTTATCGTACCAGTACCCCGAGCAGAAAGGGGTTTAGGGTACTATTCAAATCTCTTTGGTTCCAAAGGAGGAGGGCACGTTCCACCAAATTCTGGACCTAAAGTGTTTAAACCAGTTTCTGGCTGTTCCAGCGTGCAAAATGGAAACAATCAGATCTATTCTACCCCTAGTTCAAGAGGGACCGTTCATGACAATAGACTTGAATGATGCTTACCTTCATTTTCCAATTCACAGGGACCACTTCAAGTTCCTAAGATTTGCGTTTCTGGACCAACACTTCCAGGTTGTGGCCCTTTGGCCTGGCGACAGCCCCGAGAGTCTTCACAAAGGTTCTGGGGGCGCTTCTAGCAGTGGCATGATCCAGGGACATTGCTGGGGCGCCCTATTTGGACGACATCCTAGTCCATGCGCCGTCGTTCAGCCTCGCAGAGTATCATTCGAGGGCTCTTTTATTGCTCAAATCTCACGGTTGAAAGATCAACTCAGGAAAGGGTTCCCAGCAACAGGGTGGAGTTCCTGGGCACGATAATACTCTGTCCATGAACATTTATCTCACAGATTGAAGCAGGAAGATTGTGTCCACCTGTCTCGCCCTTCATTCCTACTCAAGACCTTCGGTGGCTCAGTGTATGGAGATTATCGGGCTCATGGTTACCATCCCTTTCACCAGGTTCCATCTCAGATCTCTTCAATTGTGCATGTTGAGTCGGTGGAAAGGCGGTCATTCAGATCTATCACAGCGGATATCTTTGGATACTCGGACCAGGGACTCCCTATCTTGGTGGATCCTTCCGGAGCATCTGTACCTGGTGACATCCTTCCTGAGACCGTCCTGGGAGATTGTGACCACGGACAAGAGTCTGGCAGGATGGGGAGCTGTTTGGGGTGCCAGATTGTCACAAGGAAGATGAACCCGGGAGGAGTCTCTCCTTCCGATAAATATTCTGGAACTTCGAGCAATTTACAATGCTCTGAGGGCGTGGCCTCCTCTGTGGTCCTTAATCTTCATCAGATTCCAGATCACCAACATTACCGCGGTGGCTTACATCAACCACCAGGGGGAAACGAGGAGCTCTCTAGCAATGAGGGAGGTTTCTCGGATTTTGGAGTGGGCGGAGTCCCACAGCTTCTCGCTCTCAGCGATCCACATTCCAGGTGTGGACAACTGGGAAGCGGACTTTCTGAGCAGGCAATCCTTCCCTCCGGGGGAATGGTCTCTTCCCCCCTACCCCCTAAGTATTTGCAGAGATTTGTCTCAGATGGGGAACGCCGGAGATAGATCTCATGGATTCAGCCTAGCTTACATTTTTCCACCGTTACCACTTCTACCTCGTGTAGTGGCACGCATCAAGCAGGAGCGAGCTTTGGCCATCCTAATTGCTCCTTCGTGGCCGCGGAGGACGTGGTTTGCGGATCTGGTGGGGATGTCATCCTCTCCGCCATGTAGGTTACCCTGTCGCAGGGATCTGCTGGAACAGGGTCCCTTTCAACCTCAAAATCTTGTTTCTCTGAGGCTGACTGCGTGGGGATTGAATGCTTAGTCTTAGCCAAGGGAGAGGTTTTCTCTTGTTAAGTGTATTCAGTCCACGGGTCATCCATTACTTATGGGATTATATCTCCTTCCCAACAGGAAGTTGCAAGAGGATCACCCAAGCAGAGCTGCTACTCAGCTCCTCCCCTCACATGTCATATCCAGTCATTCTCTTGCAACTCAACTAGATAGGTCGTTGTGAGAGGTCTGTGGTGTTTTTATACTTAGTTTATTTCTTCAATCAAAAGTTTATTTTAAATGGCACCGGAGTGTGCTGTTTGCTCTCAGGCAGTATTTAGAAGAAGAATCTGCCTGCGTTTTCTATGATCTTAGCGGAAGTAACTAAGATCCACTGGCTGTTCTCGCACATTCTGAGGAGTGGGGTAACTTTCAGAAAGGGAATAGCATGCGGGGAATCCTGCAAACTAGGTATGTGCAGTAAATTATTTTTCTAAGGAATGGAATTGACTAAGAAAATACTGCTGATACCGATGTAATGTAAGTACAGCCTTAAATGCAGCAGCGACTGGTATCAGGCTGATGAATGTATGTACAATAAGTAATTTTCTAAGGAATGGAATTGACTAAGAAAATACTGTTAACACCGAAGTATTGTATAAGCCTTAACTGCAGTAGAAGCGACTGGTAGCAGGCTTATTAATAACACTATCAAACTTTTAAAGTGTATGTTTAAAAGGTTTACTGGCATGTTATTCGTTTTTTGTGAGGTACTTTGGTGATAAATCTTTTGGGGCATGAAATTTTCCATGTTTTTTTTGTGCTTCTTAAAGGCGCAGTAGCGTTTTTATATTGCTTGTAAATTTACTTGAAAGGTTTTTCCAAGCTTGCTAGTCTCATTGCGAGTCTGTTTAAACATGTCTGACACAGATGAATCTGCTTGTTCACTATGTTTGAAGGCCAATGTGGAGCCCCACAGAAATATGTGTACTAATTGTATTGATGTCACTTTGAATAAAAGTCAATCTATATCTGTAAAGAAATTATCACCAGACAACAAGGGGGAAGTTATGCCGACTAACTCTCCTCACGTGTCAGTACCTTCGCCTCCCGCTCAGGGGGCGCGTGATATTGTGGCGCCAAGTGCATCAGAGAGGCCCATACAAATCACTTTGCAAGACATGGCTGCTGTTATGACGGTGGTATTATCTAAATTGCCTGAATTAAGAGGCAAGGGCGATAGCTCTGGGTTAAGGACAGAGCGCGCTGATGATGTGAGAGCCATGTCCTATACTGCGTCACAATTTGCAGAACATGAGGACGGAGAGCTTCATTCTGTGGGTGACGGATCTGATCCAGGGAGACCGGATTCAGAGATTTCTAATTTTAAATTTAAGCTTGAGAACCTCCGCGTATTGCTAGGGGAGGTATTAGCGGCTCTGAATGATTGTAACACGGTTGCAATTCCAGAGAAAGTATGTAGGTTGGATAGATACTTTGCGGTACCGGTGTGTACTGACGTTTTTCCTATACCTAAAAGGCTTACAGAAATTATTAGCAAGGAGTGGGATAGACCCGTGTGCCTTTTTCCCCACCTCCGATGTTTAGAAAAATGTTCCCGATAGACGCCACCACACGAGACTTATGGCAGATGGTCCCTAAGGTGGAGGGAGCAGTTTCTACTTTAGCTAAGCATACCACTATCCCAGTGGAGGATAGTTGTGCTTTTTCGGATCCAATGGATAAAAAATTAGAAGGCTACCTTAAGAAAATGTTTGTTCAACAAGGTTTTATCTTACAGCCCCTTGCATGCATTGCGCCTGTCACTGCGGCTGCGGCTGCGGCATTCTGGTTTGAGTCTCTGGAAGAGGCCATTCGCACAGCTCCATTGGATGAGATTATGGCCAAGCTTAAAGCACTTAAGCTAGCTAATGCATTTGTTTCTGATGCCGTTGTACATTTAACCAAACTAACGGCTAAGAACTCCGGATTCGCCATCCAGGCGTGCAGAGCGCTATGGCTTAAATCCTGG
This sequence comes from Bombina bombina, assembly GCF_027579735.1. Lineage (NCBI taxonomy): Eukaryota > Metazoa > Chordata > Amphibia > Anura > Bombinatoridae > Bombina > Bombina bombina. Next base: position 754,984,447 of record NC_069499.1, on the reverse strand, counting down.
TCAGCTGACGTGACTTCTAAATCTAAATTGCTTAATATTCCTTTTAAAGGGCAGACCTTATTCGGGCCCGGCTTGAAAGAAATTATTGCTGACATTACTGGGGGTAAGGGTCATACTCTTCCTCAGGACAGGGCCAAGTCAAAGGCCAAACAGTCTAATTTTCGTGTCTTTCGTAATTTCAAGGCAGGAGCAGCATCAACTTCCTCCGCTCCAAAACAGGAAGGACCTGTTGCTCGTTACAGACAGGGCTGGAAAACTAACCAGTCCTGGAACAAGGGCAAGCAGGCCAGAAAGCCTTCTTCTGCCCCTAAGACTGCATGAAGAGAGGGCCCCCTATCCGGAAACGGATCTAGTGGGGGGCAGACTATCAATCTTCGCCCAGGCTTGGGCAAGAGATGTCCAGGATCCCTGGGCGTTGGAGATCATATCTCAGGGATATCTTCTGGACTTCAAAGCATCTCCACAAGGGAGATTTCATCTTTCAAGGTTATCAGCAAACCAAATAAAGAGAGAGGCATTTCTACGTTGTGTGCAAGACCTCTTAGTATTGGGGGTGATCCACCCAGTTCCGCGGACGGAACAAGGGCAAGGGTTTTACTCGAATCTGTTTGTGGTTCCCAAGAAAGAGGGAACCTTCAGACCAATCTTGGACCTAAAAATTTTAAACAAATTCCTAAGAGTTCCATCATTCAAAATGGAAACTATTCGAACCATCCTACCCATGATCCAAGAGGGTCAATACATGACCACGGTAGACTTAAAGGATGCCTACCTTCATATACCGATTCACAAAGATCATTATCGGTACCTAAGATTTGCCTTTCTAGACAGGCATTACCAGTTTGTAGCTCTTCCCTTCGGGTTGGCTACGGCCCCGAGAATCTTTACAAAGGTTCTGGGCTCACTTCTGGCGGTTCTAAGACAGCGAGGCATAGCGGTGGCTCCATATCTAGACGACATCCTGATACAGGCATCAAGCTTTCAAAGGGCCAAGTCTCATACAGAGATAGTTCTGGCATTTCTGAGGTCGCATGGGTGGAAGGTGAACGTGGAAAAGAGTTCTCTATCACCACTCACAAGAGTCTCCTTCCTAGGGACTCTTATAGATTCTGTAGAGATGAAAATTTACCTGACGGAGTCCAGGTTATCAAAACTTCTAAATGCTTGCAGTGTCCTTCATTCCATTCCACGCCCGTCAGTGGCTCAGTGCATGGAAGTAATCGGCTTAATGGTAGCGGCAATGGACATAGTGCCATTTGCGCGCCTGCATCTCAGACCGCTGCAATTATGCATGCTAAGTCAGTGGAATGGGGATTACTCAGATTTGTCCCCCCTACTAAATCTGGATCAAGAGACCAGAGTTTCTCTTCTCTGGTGGCTTTCTCGTGTCCATCTGTCCAATGGTATGACCTTTCGCAGGCCAGATTGGACGATTGTAACAACAGATGCCAGCCTTCTAGGTTAGGGCGCAGTCTGGAACTCCCTGAAGGCTCAGGGATCGTGGACTCAGGAGGAGAAACTCCTCCCAATAAATATTCTAGAGTTAAGAGCAATATTCAATGCTCTTCTAGCTTGGTCTCAGTTAGCAACACTGAGGTTCATCAGATTCCAGTCGGACAACATCACGACTGTGGCTTACATCAACCATCAAGGGGGAACCAGGAGTTCCCTAGCGATGTTAGAAGTCTCAAAGATAATTCGCTGGGCGGAGTCTCACTCTTGCCACCTGTCAGCGATCCACATCCCAGGCGTACAGAACTGGGAGGCGGATTTTCTAAGTCGTCAGACTTTTCATCCGGGGGAGTGGGAACTCCATCCGGAGGTGTTTACTCAACTGGTCCATCGTTGGGGCAAACCAGAACTGGATCTCATGGCGTCTCGCCAGAACGCCAAGCTTCCTTGTTACGGATCCAGGTCCAGGGACCCGGGAGCGGTGCTGATGGATGCTCTGACAGCCCCTTGGGTCTTCAACATGGCTTATGTGTTTCCACCATTCCCGATGCTTCCTCGACTGATTGCCAGGATCAAACAGGAAAGGGCATCAGTGATTCTGATAGCGCCTGCGTGGCCACGCAGGACCTGGTATGCAGACCTAGTGGACATGTCGTCCTGTCCACCATGGTCTCTGCCTCTGAGGCAGGACCTTCTAATTCAGGGTCTTTTCAATCATCCAAATCTAATTTCTCTGAGACTGACTGCATGGAGATTGAACGCTTGATTCTATCAAAGCGTGGCTTCTCGGAGTCGGTTATTGATACCTTAATACAGGCTCGGAAACCTGTTACCAGAAAAATTTACCATAAGATATGGTGTAAATATTTATACTGGTGCGAATCCAAGAGTTACTCATGGAGTAAGGTTAGGATTCCTAGGATATTGTCTTTTCTACAAGAGGGTTTAGAAAATGGCTTATCTGCTAGTTCGTTAAAGGGACAGATTTCTGCTCTGTCTATTTTTCTACACAAACGTCTGGTGGAAGTTCCAGACGTTCAGGCCTTTTGTCAGGCTTTGGCTAGGATTCGGCCTGTGTTTAAGACTGTAGCTCCGCCGTGGAGTTTAAACTTAGTTCTTAAAGTTCTTCAAGGTGTTCCTTTTGAACCCCTTCATTCCATTGATATTAAGCTGTTATCTTGGAAAGTTCTGTTTTTGATGGCTATTTCCTCGGCTCGAAGAGTCTCTGAGTTATCTGCCTTACATTGTGATTCTCCTTATCTGATTTTCCATTCAGACAAGGTAGTTCTGCGTACTAAACCTGGGTTCTTACCTAAGGTAGTTTCTAACAGGAATATCAATCAAGAGATTGTTGTTCCATCACTGTGTCCTAACCCTTCTTCAAGGAAGGAGCGACTCTTGCATAATCTGGACGTAGTCCGTGCCCTGAAGTTCTATTTGCAGGCAACTAAAGATTTTCGTCAAACTTCTTCCCTGTTTGGCGTTTACTCTGGACAGAGGAGAGGTCAAAAAGCTTCGGCTACCTCTCTCTCCTTTTGGCTTCGTAGCATAATACGCTTAGCCTATGAGACTGCTGGACAGCAGCCTCCTGAAAGAGTTACAGCTCATTCCACTAGAGCTGTGGCTTCCACCTGGGCCTTTAAGAATGAGGCCTCTGTTGAACAGATTTGCAAGGCTGCAACTTGGTCTTCACTTCACACTTTTTCAAAATTTTACAAATTTGACACTTTTGCTTTTTCGGAGGCTGTTTTTGGGAGAAAGGTTCTACAGGCAGTGGTTCCTTCCGTTTAAAGTTCCTGCCTTGTCCCTCCCATCATCCGTGTACTTTAGCTTTGGTATTGGTATCCCATAAGTAATGGATGACCCGTGGACTGAATACACTTAACAAGAGAAAACATAATTTCTTTCATGTAATTAGCAAGAGTCCATGAGCTAGTGACGTATGGGATATACATTCCTACCAGGAGGGGCAAAGTTTCCCAAACCTCAAAATGCCTATAAATACACCCCCTCACCACACCCACAATTCAGTTTTACAAACTTTGCCTCCTATGGAGGTGGTGAAGTAAGTTTGTGCTAGATTCTACGTTGATATGCGCTCCGCAGCAGGTTGGAGCCCGGTTTTCCTCTCAGCGTGCAGTGAATGTCAGAGGGATGTGAGGAGAGTATTGCCTATTTGAATTCAATGATCTCCTTCTATGGGGTCTATTTCATAGGTTCTCTGTTATCGGTCGTAGAGATTCATCTCTTACCTCCCTTTTCAGATTGACGATATACTCTTATTTATATACTATTACCTCTGCTGATTTTCGTTTCAGTACTGGTTTGGCTTTCTACAACATGTAGATGAGTGTCCTGGGGTAAGTAAGTCTTATTTTCTGTGACACTCTAAGCTATGGTTGGGCACTTTTTTTATAAAGTTCTAAATATATGTATTCAAACATTTATTTGCCTTGACTTCCTTATTTCAGACAGTCAGTTTCATATTTGGGATAATTCATATGAATAAATCATTTTTTTCTTACCTTAAAATTTGACTTTTTCCCTGTGGGCTGTTAGGCTCGCGGGGGCTGAAAATGCTTCATTTTATTGCGTCATTCTTGGCGCTGACTTTTTTGGCGCAAAATTTTTTTTCTGTTTCCGGCGTCATACGTGTCGCCGGAAGTTGCGTCATTTTTGACGTTCTTTTGTGCCAAAAGTGTCGGCGTTCCGGATGTGGCGTCATTTTTGGCGCCAAATAATGTGGGCGTCACTATTGTCTCCACATTATTTAAGTCTCATTATTTATTGCTTCTGGTTGTTAGAAGCTTGTTCACTGGCATTTTTTCCCATTCCTGAAACTGTCATTTAAGGAATTTGATCAAATTTTGCTTTATATGTTGTTTTTTCTATTACATATTGCAAGATGTCCCACGTTGAAACTGAGTCAGAAGATACTTCTGGAAAATCGCTGCCTGGTGCTGGAGCTACCAAAGCTAAGTGTATCTGCTGTAAACTTATGGTATCTGTTCCTCCAGCTGTTGTTTGTACTGTTTGTCATGACAAACTTGTTAATGCAGATAATATTTCCTTTAGTACTGTTACATTACCTGTTGCTGTTCTGTCAACATCTAATACTCAGAGTGTTCCTGATAACATAAGAGATTTTGTTTCTAAATCCATTAAGAAGGCTATGTCTGTTATTCCTCCTACTAGTAAACGTAAAAAGTCTTTTAAAACTTCTCATTTTTCAGATGAATTTTTAAATGAACATCATCATTCTGATTCTGATAATGGTTCTTCTGGTTCAGAGGATTCTGTTTCAGAGGTTGATGCTGATAAATCTTCATATTTATTTAAAATGGAATTTATTCGTTCTTTACTTAAAGAAGTCCTAATTGCATTAGAAATTGAGGATTCTGGTCCTCTTGATGCTAAATCTAAACGTTTAGATAAGGTTTTTAAATCTCCTGTAGTTATTCCAGAAGTTTTTCCTGTCCCTGGTGCTATTTCTGAAGTAATTTCCAGGGAATGGAATAATTTGGGTAATTCATTTACTCCTTCTAAACGTTTTAAGCAATTATATCCTGTGCCATCTGACAGATTAGAGTTTTGGGACAAAATCCCTAAGGTTGATGGGGCTGTCTCTACTCTTGCTAAGCGTACTACTATTCCTACAGCAGATGGTACTTCCTTTAAGGATCCTTTAGATAGGAAAATGTAATCCTTTCTAAGAAAAGCTTACTTGTGTTCAGGTAATCTTCTTAGACCTGCTATATCTTTAGCGGATGTTGCTGCAGCTTCAACTTTTTGGTTAGAAGCTTTAGCGCAACAAGTAACAGATCATAATTCTCATAGCATTATTATTCTTCTTCAACATGCTAATAATTTTATTTGTGATGCCATCTTTGATATCATTAGAGTTGATGTCAGGTTTATGTCTCTAGCTATTTTAGCTAGAAGAGCTTTATGGCTTAAAACTTGGAATGCTGATATGTCTTCTAAGTCTACTCTGCTTTCCCTTTCTTTCCAGGGTAAAAAATTGTTTGGTTCTCAGTTGGATTCTATTATCTCAACTGTTACTGGAGGGAAAGGAACTTTTTTACCACAGGATAAAAAATCTAAAGGTAAATTTAGGTCTAATAATCGTTTTCGTTCCTTTCGTCACAACAAGGAACAAAAACCTGATCCTTCATCCTCAGGAGCGGTATCAGTTTGGAAACCATCTCCAGTCTGGAATAAATCCAAGCCTTTTAGAAAATCAAAGCCAGCTCCTAAGTCCACATGAAGGTGCGGCCCTCATTCCAGCTCAGCTGGTAGGGGGCAGATTACGTTTTTTCAAAGAAATTTGGATCAATTCCGTTCACAATCTTTGGATTCAGAACATTGTTTCGGAAGGGTACAGAATTGGCTTCAAGATAAGGCCTCCTGCAAAGAGATTTTTTTCTTTCCCGTGTCCCAGTAAACCCAGCGAAGGCTCAAGCATTTCTGAAATGTGTTTCAGATCTAGAGTTGGCTGGAGTAATTATGCCAGTTCCAGTTCTGGAACAGGGACTGGGGTTTTATTCAAATCTCTTCATTGTACCAAAGAAGGAGAATTCCTTCAAACCAGTTCTGGATCTAAAAATATTGAATAGTTATGTAAGGATACCAACATTCAAAATGGTAACTGTAAGGACTATCCTGCCTTTTGTTCAGCAAGGGCATTATATGTCTACAATAGATTTACAGGATGCATATCTGCATATTCCGATTCATCCAGATCACTATCAGTTTCTGAGATTCTCTTTCCTAGACAAGCATTGCCAGTTTGTGGCTCTGCCGTTTGGCCTAGCTACAGCTCCAAGAATTTTTACAAAGGTTCTCTGTGCCCTTCTGTCTGTAATCAGAGAACAGGGTATTGTGGTATTTCCTTATTTGGACGATATCTTGGTACTTGCTCAGTCTTCACATTTAGCAGAATCTCATACGAATCGACATGTGTTGTTTCTTCAACATCATGGTTGGAGGATCAATTTACCAAAAAGTTTATTGATTCCTCAGACACAGGTAACCTTTTTAGGTTTCCAGATAGATTCAGTGTCCATGACTCTATCTTTGACAGACAAGAGACGTCTAAAATTGATATCAGCTTGTCGAAACCTTCAGTCACAATCATTCCCTTCGGTAGCCTTATGCATGGAAATTCTAGGTCTTATGACTGCTGCATCGGACGCGATCCCCTTTGCTCATTTTCACATGCGGCCTCTTCAGCTCTGTATGCTGAACCAGTGGTGCAGGGATTACACAAAGATATCTCAATTAATATCTTTAAAACCGATTGTACGACACTCTCTGACGTGGTGGACAGATCACCATCGTTTAGTTCAGGGGGCTTCTTTTGTTCTTCCGACCTGGACTGTAATTTCAACAGATGCAAGTCTTACAGGTTGGGGAGCTGTGTCGGGGTCTCTGACAGCACAAGGGGTTTGGGAATCTCAGGAGGTGAGATTACCGATCAATATTTTGGAACTCCGTGCAATTTTCAGAGCTCTTCAGTCTTGGCCTCTTCTAAAGAGAGAATCGTTCATTTGTTTTCAGACAGACAATGTCACAACTGTGGCATACATCAATCATCAAGGAGGAACTCACAGTCCTCTGGCTATGAAAGAAGTATCTCGAATTCTGGTATGGGCGGAATCCAGCTCCTGTCTAGTTTCTGCGGTTCATATCCCAGGTATAGACAATTGGGAAGTGGATTATCTCAGTCGCCAAACGTTACATCCGGGCGAATGGTCTCTTCACCCAGAGGTATTTCTTCAGATTGTTCAAATGTGGGAACTTCCAGAAATAGATTTGATGGCCTCTCATCTAAACATGAAACTTCCCAGGTATCTGTCCAGATCCAGGGATCCTCAAGCGGTAGCAGTGGATGCATTGTCACTTCCTTGGAAGTATCATCCTGTCTATATCTTTCCGCCTCTAGTTCTTCTTCCAGGAGTAATCTCCAAGATTCTGAAGGAATGCTAGTTTGTTCTGCTGGTAGCTCCAGCATGGCCTCACAGGTTTTGGTATGCGGATCTTGTCCGGATGGCCTCTTGCCAACCGTGGACTCTTCCGTTAAGGCCAGACCTTCTGTCGCAAGGTCCTTTTTTCCATCAGGATCTCAAATCCTTAAATTTAAAGGTTTGGAGATTGAACGCTTGATTCTTAGTCAAAGAGGTTTCTCTGACTCTGTGATTAATACTATGTTACAGGCTCGTAAATCTGTATCTAGGGAGATATATTATAGAGTCTGGAAGACATTTCTCCAACATAGGTGTGTCCGGTCCACGGCGTCATCCTTACTTGTGGGATATTCTCTTCCCCAACAGGAAATGGCAAAGAGCCCAGCAAAGCTGGTCACATGATCCCTCCTAGGCTCCGCCTACCCCAGTCATTCTCTTTGCCGTTGTACAGGCAACATCTCCACGGAGATGGCTTAGAGTTTTTTAGTGTTTAACTGTAGTTTTTATTATTCAATCAAGAGTTTGTTATTTTAAAATAGTGCTGGTATGTACTATTTACTCTGAAACAGAAAAGAGATGAAGATTTCTGTTTGTAAGAGGAAAATGATTTTAGCAACCGTTACTAAAATCCATGGCTGTTCCACACAGGACTGTTGAGAGGAATTAACTTCAGTTGGGGGAACAGTGAGCAGTCTTTTGCTGCTTGAGGTATGACACATTCTAACAAGACGATGTAATGCTGGAAGCTGTCATTTTCCCTATGGGATCCGGTAAGCCATTTTTATTCAGACAGTAAATAAGGGCTTCACAAGGGCTTATTAAGACTGTAGACATTTTCTGGGCTAAATCGATTCATATATTACACATATTTAGCCTTGAGGAATCATTTAATCTGGGTATTTTGGTAAAATAATATCGGCAGGCACTGTTTTAGACACCTTATTCTTTAGGGGCTTTCCCTAATCATAGGCAGAGCCTCATTTTCGCGCCGGTATTGCGCAATTGTTTTTGAGAGGCATGACATGCAGTCGCATGTGTGAGGAGCTCTGATACATAGAAAAGACTTTCTGAAGGCGTCATTTGGTATCGTATTCCCCTTTGGGCTTGGTTGGGTCTCAGCAAAGCAGATACCAGGGACTGTAAAGGGGTTAAAGTTAAAAACGGCTCCGGTTCCGTTATTTTAAGGGTTAAAGCTTCCAAATTTGGTGTGCAATACTTTTAAGGCTTTAAGACACTGTGGTGAAATTTTGGTGAATTTTGAACAATTCCTTCATACTTTTTCGCAATTGCAGTAATAAAGTGTGTTCAGTTTAAAATTTAAAGTGACAGTAACGGTTTTATTTTAAAACGTTTTTTGTACTTTGTTATCAAGTTTATGCCTGTTTAACATGTCTGAACTACCAGATAGACTGTGTTCTGAATGTGGGGAAGCCAGGGTTCCTTCTCATTTAAATAAATGTGATTTATGTGACAATGAAAATGATGCCCAAGATGATTCCTCAAGTGAGGGGAGTAAGCATGGTACTGCATCATTCCCTCCTTCGTCTACACGAGTCTTGCCCACTCAGGAGGCCCCTAGTACATCTAGCGCGCCAATTCTCCTTACTATGCAACAATTAACGGCTGTAATGGATAATTCTATCAAAAACATTTTAGCCAAAATGCCCACTTATCAGCGTAAGCGCGACTGCTCTGTTTTAGATACTGAAGAGCATGAGGACGCTGATTATAATGGTTCTGAAATGCCCCTACACCAGTCTGAGGGGGCCAGGGAGGTTTTGTCTGAGGGAGAAATTTCAGATTCAGGGAAAATTTCTCAACAAGCTGAACTCGATGTGATTACATTTTAAATTTTAGTTGGAACATCTCCGCGCTCTGCTTAAGGAGGTATTATCCACTCTGGATGATTGTGAGAATTTGATCATCCCAGAGAAACTATGTAAAATGGACAAGTTCCTAGAGGTCCCGGGGCTCCCAGAAGCTTTTCCTATACCCAAGCGGGTGGCGGACATTGTAAATAAAGAATGGGAAAGGCCCGGTATACCTTTCGTCCCTCCCCCCATATTTAAAAAATTGTTTCCTATGGTCGACCCCAGAAAGGACTTATGGCAGACAGTCCCCAAGGTCGAGGGAGCGGTTTCTACTTTAAACAAACGCACCACTATACCCATAGAAGATAGTTGTGCTTTCAAAGATCCTATGGATAAAAAATTAGGTTTGCTTAAAAAGATGTTTGTTCAGCAGGGTTACCTTCTACAACCAATTTCATGCATTCTCCCTGTCACTACAGCCGCGTGTTTCTGGTTCGATGAGCTAGTAAAGGCGATCGATAGTGATTCTCCTCCTTATGAGGAGATTATGGACAGAATCCGTGCTCTCAAATTGGCTAATTCTTTCACCCTAGACGCCACTTTGCAATTGGCTAGGTTACCGGTAAAGAATTCTGGGTTTGCTATTGTGGCGCGCAGAGCGCTTTGGTTGAAATCTTGGTCAGCTGATGCGTCTTCCAAGAACAAACTCCTTAACATTCCTTTCAAGGGGAAAACGCTGTTTGGCCCTGACTTGAAAGAGATTATCTCTGATATCACTGGGGGTAAGGGCCACGCCCTTCCTCAGGATAGGTCTTTCAAGGCCAAAAATAAACCTAATTTTCGTCCCTTTCGTAGAAACGGACCAGCCCCAAGTGCTACGTCCTCTAAGCAAGAGGGTAATACTTCTCAAGCCAAGCCAGCCTGGAGACCAATGCAAGGCTGGAACAAGGGAAAGCAGGCCAAGAAACCTGCCACTGCTACCAAGACAGCATGAAATGTTGGCCCCCGATCCGGGACCGGATCTGGTGGGGGGCAGACTCTCTCTCTTCGCTCAGGCTTGGGCAAGAGATGTTCTGGATCCTTGGGCACTAGAAATAGTCTCCCAAGGTTATCTTCTGGAATTCAAGGGGCTTCCCCCAAGGGGGAGGTTCCACAGGTCTCAATTGTCTTCAGACCACATAAAAAGACAGGCATTCTTACATTGTGTAGAAGACCTGTTAAAAATGGGAGTGATTCATCCTGTTCCATTAGGAGAACAAGGGATGGGGTTCTACTCCAATCTGTTCATAGTTCCCAAAAAAGAGGGTACGTTCAGACCAATCTTAGATCTCAAGATCTTAAACAAGTTTCTCAAGGTTCCATCGTTCAAAATGGAAACCATTCTAACAATTCTTCCTTCCATCCAGGAAGGTCAATTCATGACCACGGTGGATTTAAAGGATGCGTATCTACATATTCCTATCCACAAGGAACATCATCGGTTCCTAAGGTTCGCATTCCTGGACAAACATTACCAGTTCGTGGCGCTTCCTTTCGGATTAGCCACTGCTCCAAGGATTTTCTCAAAGGTACTAGGGTCCCTTCTGGCGGTGCTAAGACCAAGGGGCATTGCTGTAGTACCTTACTTGGACGACATTCTGATTCAAGCGTCGTCCCTTCCTCAAGCAAAGGCTCACACGGACATAGTCCTGGCCTTTCTCAGATCTCACGGATGGAAAGTGAACGTGGAAAAGAGTTCTCTATCTCCGTCGACAAGAGTTCCCTTCTTGGGAACAATTATAGACTCCTTAGAAATGAGGATTTTTCTGACAGAGACCAGAAAAACAAAACTTCTAAACTCTTGTCGGATACTTCATTCCGTTCCTCTTCCTTCCATAGCGCAGTGCATGGAAGTGATAGGTTTGATGGTAGCGGCAATGGACATAGTTCCTTTTGCGCGCATTCATCTAAGACCATTACAACTGTGTATGCTCAGTCAGTGGAATGGGGACTATACAGACTTGTCTCCGAAGATAAAAGTAAATCAGAGGACCAGAGACTCACTCCGTTGGTGGCTGTCCCTGGACAACCTGTCACAAGGGGTGACCTCCCGCAGACCAGAGTGGGTCATTGTCACGACCGACGCCAGTCTGATGGGCTGGGGCGCGGTCTGGGGATCCCTGAAAGCTCAGGGTCTTTGGTCTCGGGAAGAATCTCTTCTACCGATAAATATTCTGGAACTGAGAGCGATATTCAATGCTCTCAAGGCTTGGCCTCAGCTAGCGAGGGCCAAGTTCATACGGTTTCAATCAGACAACATGACGACTGTTGCGTACATCAACCATCAGGGGGGAACAAGGAGTTCCCTGGCGATGGAAGAAGTGACCAGAATCATTCAATGGGCGGAGACTCGCTCCTGCCACCTGTCTGCAATCCACATTCCAGGAGTGGAAAATTGGGAAGCGGATTTTCTGAGTCGTCAGACATTGCATCCGGGGGAGTGGGAACTCCATCCGGAAATCTTTGCCCAAATCACTCAACTGTGGGGCATTCCAGACATGGATCTGATGGCCTCTCGTCAAAACTTCAAGGTTCCTTGCTACGGGTCCAGATCCAGGGATCCTAAGGCGACGCTAGTAGATGCACTAGTAGCACCTTGGACCTTCAAACTAGCCTATGTATTCCCGCCGTTTCCTCTCATCCCCAGGCTGGTAGCCAGGATCAATCAGGAGAGGGCGTCGGTGATCTTGATAGCTCCTGCGTGGCCACGCAGGACTTGGTATGCAGATCTGGTGAATATGTCATCGGCTCCACCATGGAAGCTACCTTTGAGACGAGACCTTCTTGTTCAAGGTCCGTTCGAACATCCGAATCTGGTCCCGCTCCAGCTGACTGCTTGGAGATTGAACGCTTGATCTTATCAAAGCGAGGGTTCTCAGATTCTGTTATTGATACTCTTGTTCAGGCCAGAAAGCCTGTAACTAGAAAAATTTACCACAAAATTTGGAAAAAATATATCTGTTGGTGTGAATCTAAAGGATTCCCTTGGGACAAGGTTAAGATTCCTAAGTGTCTATCCTTCCTTCGAGAAGGATTGGAAAAAGGATTATCTGCAAGTTCCTTGATGGGACAGATTTCTGCCTTGTCTGTGTTACTTCACAAAAAGCTGGCAGCTGTGCCAGATGTTCAAGCCTTTGTTCAGGCTCTGGTTAGAATCAAGCCTGTTTACAAACCTTTGACTCCTCCTTGGAGTCTCAACTTAGTTCTTTCAGTTCTTCAGGGGGTTCCGTTTGAACCCTTACATTCCGTTGATATTAAGTTATTATCTTGGAAAGTTTTGTTTTTGGTTGCAATTTCTTCTGCTAGAAGAGTTTCAGAATTATCTGCTCTGCAGTGTTCTCCTCCTTATCTGGTGTTCCATGCAGATAAGGTGGTTTTACGTACTAACCTGGTTTTCTTCCAAAAGTTGTTTCTAACAAAAACATTAACCAGGAGATAGTCGTGCCTTCTCTGTGTCCGAAACCAGTTTCGAAGAAGGAACGTTTGTTGCACAATTTGGATGTTGTTCGCGCTCTAAAATTCTATTTAGATGCTACAAAGGATTTTAGACAAACATCTTCCTTGTTTGTTGTTTATTTTGGTAAAAGGAGAGGTCAAAAAGCAACTTCTACCTCTCTCTCTTTTTGGATTAAAAGCATCATCAGATTGGCTTACGAGACTGCCGGACGGCAGCCTCCTGAAAGGATCACAGCTCCTTCCACTAGGGCTGTGGCTTCCACATGGGCCTTCAAGAACGAGGCTTCTGTTGATCAGATATGTAGGGCAGCGACTTGGTCTTCACTGCACTCTTTTACCAAATTTTACAAGTTTGATACTTTTGCTTCTTCTGAGGCTATTTTTGGGAGAAAGGTTTTGCAAGCCGTGGTGCCTTCCATTTAGGTGACCTGATTTGCTCCCTCCCTTCATCCGTGTCCTAAAGCTTTGGTATTGGTTCCCACAAGTAAGGATGACGCCGTGGACCGGACACACCTATGTTGGAGAAAACAGAATTTATGTTTACCTGATAAATTACTTTCTCCAACGGTGTGTCCGGTCCACGGCCCGCCCTGGTTTTTTAATCAGGTCTGATAATTTTTTTTTTCTTTAACTACAGTCACCACGGTATCATATGGTTTCTCCTATGCAAATATTCCTCCTTAACGTCGGTCGAATGACTGGGGTAGGCGGAGCCTAGGAGGGATCATGTGACCAGCTTTGCTGGCTCTTTGCCATTTCCTGTTGGGGAAGAGAATATCCCACAAGTAAGGATGACGCCGTGGACCGGACACACCGTTGGAGAAAGTAATTTATCAGGTAAACATAAATTCTGTTTTCAAGGGGAAAACGCTGTTTGGCCCTGACTTGAAAGAGATTATCTCTGATATCACTGGGGGTAAGGGCCACGCCCTTCCTCAGGATAGGTCTTTCAAGGCCAAAAATAAACCTAATTTTCGTCCCTTTCGTAGAAACGGACCAGCCCCAAGTGCTACGTCCTCTAAGCAAGAGGGTAATACTTCTCAAGCCAAGCCAGCCTGGAGACCAATGCAAGGCTGGAACAAGGGAAAGCAGGCCAAGAAACCTGCCACTGCTACCAAGACAGCATGAAATGTTGGCCCCCGATCCGGGACCGGATCTGGTGGGGGGCAGACTCTCTCTCTTCGCTCAGGCTTGGGCAAGAGATGTTCTGGATCCTTGGGCACTAGAAATAGTCTCCCAAGGTTATCTTCTGGAATTCAAGGGGCTTCCCCCAAGGGGGAGGTTCCACAGGTCTCAGTTGTCTTCAGACCACATAAAAAGACAGGCATTCTTACATTGTGTAGAAGACCTGTTAAAAATGGGAGTGATTCATCCTGTTCCATTAGGAGAACAAGGGATGGGGTTCTACTCCAATCTGTTCATAGTTCCCAAAAAAGAGGGAACGTTCAGACCAATCTTAGATCTCAAGATCTTAAACAAGTTTCTCAAGGTTCCATCGTTCAAAATGGAAACCATTCTAACAATTCTTCCTTCCATCCAGGAAGGTCAATTCATGACCACGGTGGATTTAAAGGATGCGTATCTACATATTCCTATCCACAAGGAACATCATCGGTTCCTAAGGTTCGCATTCCTGGACAAGCATTACCAGTTCGTGGCGCTTCCTTTCGGATTAGCCACTGCTCCAAGGATTTTCACAAAGGTACTAGGGTCCCTTCTAGCGGTGCTAAGACCAAGGGGCATTGCAGTAGTACCTTACTTGGACGACATTCTGATTCAAGCGTCGTCCCTTCCTCAAGCAAAGGCTCACACGGACATAGTCCTGGCCTTTCTCAGATCTCACGGATGGAAAGTGAACGTGGAAAAGAGTTCTCTATCTCCGTCGACAAGGGTTCCCTTCTTGGGAACAATAATAGACTCCTTAGAAATGAGGATTTTTCTGACAGAGGCCAGAAAAACAAAACTTCTAAACTCTTGTCGAACACTTCATTCCGTTCCTCTTCCTTCCATAGCGCAGTGCATGGAAGTAATAGGTTTGATGGTAGCGGCAATGGACATAGTTCCTTTTGCGCGCATTCATCTAAGACCGTTACAACTGTGCATGCTCAGTCAGTGGAATGGGGACTATACAGGCTTGTCTCCGACGATACAAGTAAATCAGAGGACCAGAGATTCACTCCGTTGGTGGCTGTCCCTGGACAACCTGTCACAGGGGATGAGCTTCCGCAGACCAGAGTGGGTCATTGTCACGACCGACGCCAGTCTGATGGGCTGGGGCGCGGTATGGGGACTCCTGAAAGCTCAGGGTCTTTGGTCTCGGGAAGAATCTCTTCTACCGATAAACATTCTGGAACTGAGAGCGATACTCAATGCTCTCAAGGCTTGGCCTCAGCTAGCAAAGGCCAAGTTCATACGGTTTCAATCAGACAACATGACGACTGTTGCGTACATCAACCATCAGGGGGGAACAAGGAGTTCCCTGGCGATGGAAGAAGTGACCAAAATCATTCAAGGGGCGGAGACTCACTCCTGCCACTTGTCTGCAATCCACATCCCAGGAGTGGAAAATTGGGAAGCGGATTTTCTGAGTCGTCAGACCTTACATCCGGGGGAGTGGGAACTCCATCCGGAAATCTTTGCCCAAATTACTCAACTGTGGGGCATTCCAGACATGGATCTGATGGCCTCTCGTCAGAACTTCAAGGTTCCTTGCTACGGGTCCAGATCCAGGGATCCCAAGGCGACTCTAGTAGATGCACTAGTAGCACCTTGGACCTTCAAACTAGCTTATGTATTCCCGCCGTTTCCTCTCATCCCCAGGCTGGTAGCCAGGATCAATCAGGAGAGGGCATCGGTGAGCTTGATAGCTCCTGCGTGGCCACGCAGGACTTGGTATGCAGACCTGGTGAATATGTCATCGGCTCCACCATGGAAGCTACCTTTGAGGCGAGACCTTCTTGTTCAAGGTCCGTTCGAACATCCGAATCTGGTCTCACTCCAACTGACTGCTTGGAGATTGAACGCTTGATCTTATCAAAGCGAGGGTTCTCAGATTCTGTTATTGATACTCTTGTTCAGGCCAGAAAGCCTGTAACTAGAAAAATTTACCACAAAATATGGAAAAAATATATCTGTTGGAGTGAATCTAAAGGATTCCCTTGGGACAAGGTAAAAATTCCTAAGATTCTATCCTTTCTTCAAGAAGGATTGGAGAAAGGATTATCTGCTAGTTCCTTGAAGGGACAGATTTCTGCCTTGTCTGTGTTACTTCATAAAAAGCTGGCAGCTGTGCCAGATGTTCAAGCCTTTGTTCAGGCTCTGGTTAGAATCAAGCCTGTTTACAAACCTTTGACTCCTCCTTGGAGTCTCAATTTAGTTCTTTCAGTTCTTCAGGGGGTTCCGTTTGAACCCTTACATTCCGTTGATATTAAGTTATTATCTTGGATAGTTTTGTTTTTGGTTGCAATTTCTTCTGCTAGAAGAGTTTCAGAATTATCTGCTCTGCAGTGTTCTCCTCCTTATCTGGTGTTCCATGCAGATAAGGTGGTTTTACGTACTAAACCTGGTTTTCTTCCGAAAGTTGTTTCTAACAAAAACATTAACCAGGAGATAGTCGTGCCTTCTTTGTGTCCGAATCCAGTTTCAAAGAAGGAACGTTTGTTGCACAATTTGGATGTTGTTCGCGCTCTAAAATTCTATTTAGATGCTACAAGGGATTTTAGACAAACATCTTCCTTGTTTGTTGTTTATTCTGGTAAAATGAGAGGTCAAAAAGCAACTTCTACCTCTCTCTCTTTTTGGATTAAAAGCATCATCAGATTGGCTTATGAGACTGCCGGACGGCAGCCTCCTGAAAGAATCACAGCTCATTCCACTAGGGCTGTGGCTTCCACATGGGCCTTCAAGAACGAGGCTTCTGTTGATCAGATATGTAAAGCAGCGACTTGGTCTTCACTGCACACGTTTACCAAATTTTACAAGTTTGATACTTTTGCTTCTTCTGAGGCTATTTTTGGGAGAAAGGTTTTGCAAGCCGTGGTGCCTTCCATTTAGGTGACCTGATTTGCTCCCTCCCTTCATCCGTGTCCTAAAGCTTTGGTATTGGTTCCCACAAGTAAGGATGACGCCGTGGACCGGACACACCTATGTTGGAGAAAACAGAATTTATGTTTACCTGATAAATTACTTTCTCCAACGGTGTGTCCGGTCCACGGCCCGCCCTGGTTTTTTAATCAGGTCTGATAATTTATTTTCTTTAACTACAGTCACCACGGTATCATATGGTTTCTCCTATGCAAATATTCCTCCTTAACGTCGGTCGAATGACTGGGGTAGGCGGAGCCTAGGAGGGATCATGTGACCAGCTTTGCTGGGCTCTTTGCCATTTCCTGTTGGGGAAGAGAATATCCCACAAGTAAGGATGACGCCGTGGACCGGACACACCGTTGGAGAAAGTAATTTATCAGGTAAACATAAATTCTGTTTCTTTCATGTAATTGGCAAGAGTCCATGAGCTAGTGACGTATGGGATATACATTCTTACCAGGAGGGGCAAAGTTTCCCAAACCTCAAAATGCCTATAAATACACCCCTTACCACTCCCACAATTCAGTTTTACAAACTTTGCCTCCCATGGAGGTGGTGAAGTAAGTTTGTGCTAGATTCTACGTTGATATGCGCTTCACAGCAGGCTGAAGCCCAGTTTTCCTCTCAGAGTGCAGTGAATGTCAGAGGGATGTGAAGGGAGTATTCCCTATTGAATTCCATGGTCTTCCTCTAGGGGATCTATTTCATAGGTTCTCTGTTATCGGTCGTAGAGATTTCTTCTCCTACCTCCCTTTTCAGATCGACGATATACTCTTATATACCATTACCTCTACTGATTCTCGTTTCAGTACTGGTTTGGCTATCTGTTTTATGTAGATGAGTGTCTTTGGGTAAGTAAGTCTTATTTTTATTTATGACACTCAGCTATGGTTTGGCACTTTATATGTAAAGTTCTAAATATATGTTTTATACTATATTTGCCATGATTCAGGTCAATCAGTTTATTTAACTTCTTTCAGACTGTCAGTTTCATTTTTTGGGAAAATGCATATGAATAAATATTTTTCTTACCTAAAATTTTCATTGAATTTTCTCCTCTAAATTGCGGGCTGTTAGGCTCGCGGGTGCAAAAAATGCTAGAATTTATTGAGTCATTTTTGGCGCGAGATTGACGTTTGTCTGACGTCAATGTCGTCATTTCCGGCGTCTTAGTTGACGCCGGAAGTTTTCACATAGTTTCGTCATTTTTTACTCTCGTGTTTGTTAGACTTTTTTGGGCCAAAAAATATGTGGGCGTCATACTTGGTGCCAGATTTTTTACAACTTTTTAGTTGCTTCTGGTTTCTAGAGGCTTGTTCTGTTTGCATTTTTTCCCATTCCTGAAACTGTCATTTAAGGAATTTGATAATTTTGCTTTATATGTTGCTTTTTCTATTACATATTGCAAGATGTCACAACCTGACCCTGGATCAGAATCTACTTCTGGAAAGACGCTGCCTGATGTCGGTTCTACCAAACCTAAGTGCATTTGTTGTAAACTTATGCTAACTGTTCCTCCGGCTGTAGTTTGTGTTAGTTGTCACGATAAACTATCAAACGCAGATAATGTTTCCATTAGTAATAATCCATTACCTGTTGTTGCTCCGTCAACATCTAATGTTCAGGATGTTCCTGTTAATGTAAAATAATTTGTTTCTAATTCTATTCGGAAGGCTCTGTCTGTTATACCTCCTTCTAGTAAACGTAAAAGGTTTTTTAAAACTTCTCATAAATCAGATGAATTTTTAAATGACCGCCATCATTCTGACTTATCTATCTCTGATGAGGATCTATCTGGATCAGAAGATTCTGCCTCAGATATTGACACTGATAAATCTTCATATTTGTTTAAGATGGAGTTTATTCGTTCTTTACTGAAAGAAGTGTTGATTGCATTAGATATGGAGGAGTCTAGTCCTCTTGATATTAAAACTAGTAAGCGTTTAAATTCGGTTTTTAAACCTCATGTAGTTATTCCAGAAGTTTTTCCAGTTCCTGATGCTATTTCAGATGTAATTTCTAGGGAATGGAATAGTCTGGGTACTTCATTTACTCCTTCTCCAAGGTTTAAAAAATTGTACCCTTTGACGTCTGATAGATTAGAGTTTTGGGAGAAAATCCCCAAAGTTGATGGGGCTATTTCTACTCTTGCTAAACGTACTACTATTCCTACGGCAGATAGTACTTCTTTTAAGGATCCTTTAGATAGGAAGCTTGAATCATTTCTAAGGAAGGCTTATTTATGTTCAGGTAATCTTCTTAGGCCTGCTATTTCTTTGGCTGATGTTGCTGCAGCTTCCACTTTCTGGTTGGAGGCTTTAGCACAACAAGTGTCGGACCATGATGCTTATAGCATTGTTAAACTTTTTCAACATGCTAATAACTTTGTTTGTGATGCCATTTTTGATATCATTAGGATTGATGTCAGGTATATGTCTTTAGCTATTTTAGCTAGAAGAGCTTTATGGCTTAAATCTTGGAATGCAGATATGACTTCTAAGTCAACGTTGCTTTCTCTTTCTTTCCAAGGTAATAAGTTATTTGGTTCTCAGTTGGATTCTATCATTTCAACTGTCACTGGGGGGAAAGGAGCTTTTCTTTCATGTAATTAGCAAGAGTCCATGAGCTAGTGACGTATGGGATATACATTCCTACCAGGAGGGGCAAAGTTTCCCAAACCTCAAAATGCCTATAAATACACCCCTCACCATACCCACAAATCAGTTTTTACAAACTTTGCCTCCTATGGAGGTGGTGAAGTAAGTTTGTGCTAGATTCTACGTTATGCGCTCCGCAGCAGGTTGGAGCCCGGTTTTCCTCTCAGCGTGCAGTGAATGTCAGAGGGATGTGAGGAGAGTATTGCCTATTTGAATTCAATGATCTCCTTCTACGGGGTCTATTTCATAGGTTCTCTGTTATCGGTCGTAGAGATTCATCTCTTACCTCCCTTTTCAGATCGACGATATACTCTTATATATACCATTACCTCTGCTGATTTTCGTTTCAGTACTGGTTTGGCTTTCTACAACATGTAGATGAGTGTCCTGGGGTAAGTAAATCTTATTTTCTGTGACACTCTAAGCTATGGTTGGGCACTTTTTTATAAAGTTCTAAATATATGTATTCAAACATTTATTTGCCTTGACTCAGGCTGTTCAACATTCCTTATTTCAGACAGTCAGTTTCATATTTGGGATAATGCATATGAATAAATCAATTTTTTTCTTACCTTAAAATTTGACTTTTTCCCTGTGGGCTGTTAGGCTCGCGGGGGCTGAAAATGCTTCATTTTATTGCGTCATTCTTTTTTGGCGCAAATTTTTTTTCTTCTGTTTCCGGCGTCATATGTGTCGCCGGAAGTTGCGTCATTTTTTACGTTCTTTTGCGCCAAAAGTGTCGGCGTTCCGGATGTGGCGTCATTTTGGCGCCAAAAGCATTTAGGCGCCAAATAATGTGGGCGTCATTTTTGGCGCTAAAAAAAAAATATGGGCGTCACTATTGTCTCCACATTATTTAAGTCTAATTTTTTATTGCTTCTGGTTGCTAGAAGCTTGTTCACTGGCATTTTTTTCCCATTCCTGAAACTGTCATTTAAGGAATTTGATCAATTTTGCTTTATATGTTGTTTTTTCTATTACATATTGCAAGATGTCCCACGTTGAAACTGAGTCAGAAGATACTTCTGGAAAATCGCTGCCTGGGGCTGGAGCTACCAAAGCTAAGTGTATCTACTGTAAACTTATGGTATCTGTTCCTCCAGCTGTTGTTTGTACTGTTTTGTCATGACAAACTGTTAATGCAGATAATATTTCCTTTAGTACTGTTACATTACCTGTTGCTGTTCTGTCAACATCTAATACTCAGAGTGTTCCTGATAACATAAGAGATTTTGTTTCTAAATCCATTAAGAAGGCTATGTCTGTTATTCCTCCTTCTAGTAAACGTAAAAAGTCTTTTAAAACTTCTCATTTTTCAGATGAATTTTTAAATGAACATCATCATTCTGATTCTGATAATGGTTCTTCTGGTTCAGAGGATTCTGTTTCAGAGGTTGATGCTGAAATTTATTCGTTCTTTACTTAAAGAAGTCCTAATTGCATTAGAAATTGAGGATTCTGGTCCTCTTGATACTAAATCTAAACGTTTAGATAAGGTTTTAAATCCCTAAAGTTGATGGGGCTTAAGCGTACTACTATTCCTACGGCAGATGGTACTTCCTTAAGGATCCTTTAGATAGGAAAATTGAATCCTTACTAAGAAAACTTACTTGTGTTCAGGTAATCTTCTTTGACCTGCTATATCTTTAGCGGATGTTGCTGCAGCTTCATCTTTTGGTTAGAAGCTTTAGCGCAACAAGTAACAGATCATAATTCTCATAGCATTTTTTTCTTCAACATGCTAATAATTTTATTTGTAATGCCATCTTTGATATCATTAGAGTTGATGTCAGGTATATGTCTCTAGCTATTTTAGCTGGAAGAGATTTATGGCTTAAGACTTGGAATGCTGATATGTCTTCTAAGTCTACTCTGCTTTCCCTTTCCTTCCAGGGTAATAATCATTTTTGTTCCTTTCGTCACAACAAGGAACAAAAACCTGATCCTTCATCCTCAGGAGCGGTATCCGTTTGGAAACCATCTCCAGTCTGGAATAAATCCAAGCCTTTTAGAAAACCAAAGCCAGCTCCCAAGTCCACATGAAGGTGCGGCCCTCATTCCAGCTCAGCTGGTAGGGGGCAGATTACGTATGGAACGCTTGATTCTTAGTCAAAGAGGTTTCTCTGACTTTGTGATTAATACTATGTTACAGGCTCGTAAATCTGTATCTAGGGAGATATATTATAGAGTCTGGAAGACTTATATTTCTTGGTGTCTTTCTCATTATTTTTCCTGGCATTCTTTTAGAATTCCAAGAATTTTACAATTTCTTCAGGATGGTTTGGATAAAGGTTTGTCTGCAAGTTCCTTGACAGGACAAATCTCTGCTCTTTCTGTTCTTTTTCACAGAAAGATTGCTAATCTTCCTGATATTTATTGTTGTGTACAAGCTTTGGTTCGTATAAAACCTGTCAATAAGTCAATTTCTCCTCCTTGGAGTTTGAATTTGGTTCTGGGGGCTCTTCAAGCTCCTCCGTTTGAACCTATGCATTCGTTGGACATCAAATTACTTTCTTGGAAAGTTTTGTTCCTTTTGGCTATCTCTTCTGCTAGAAGAGTTTCTGAATTATCTGCTCTTTCTTGTGAGTCTCCTTTTCTGATTTTTCATCAGGATAAGGCGTGTTGCAAACTTCTTTTAGATTTTTACCTAAGGTTGTGAATTCTAACAACATTAGTAGAGAAATTGTGGTTCCTTCATTGTGTCCTAATCCTAAGAATTCTAAGGATTGATTATTGCATTCTTTGGATGTTGTTAGAGCTTTGAAATATTATGTTGAAGCTACTAAGAATTTCCGAAAGACTTCTAGTCTATTTGTTATCTTTTCCGGTTCTAGGAAAGGTCAGAAGGCCTCTGCCATTTCTTTGGCATCTTGGTTGAAATCTTTAATTCATCATGCTTATGTCGAGTTGGGTAAAACTCCGCCTCAAAGGATTACAGCTCATTCTACTAGGTCAGTTTAAACTTCCTGGGTGTTTAGGAATGAAGCTTCGGTTGATCAGATTTGCAAAGCAGCAACTTGGTCTTCTTTGTATACTTTTACTAAATTCTACCATTTTGATGTGTTTTCTTCTTCTGAAGCTGTTTTTGGTTGAAAAGTACTTCAGGCAGCTGTTTCAGTTTGAATCTTCTGCTTATAATTTAAACTTTATTTTGGGTGTGGATTATTTTTCAGCGGAATTGGCTGTCTTTATTTTATCCCTCCCTCTCTAGTGACTCTTGCGTGGAAGATCCACATCTTGGGTAGTCATTATCCCATACGTCACTAGCTCATGGATTCTTGCTAATTACATGAAAGAAACATAATTTATGTAAGAACTTACCTGATAAATTCATTTCTTTCATATTAGCAAGCGTCCATGAGGCCCACCCTTTTTTGTGGTGGTTATGATTTTTTTGTATAAAGCTCAATTATTCCAATTCCTTATTTTTAATGCTTTCGCACTTTTTTCTTATCACCCCACTTCTTGGCTATTCGTTAAACTGATTTGTGGGTGTGGTGAGGGGTGTATTTATAGGCATTTTGAGGTTTGGGAAACTTTGCCCCTCCTGGTAGGAATGTATATCCCATACGTCACTAGCTCATGGACTCTTGCTAATATGAAAGAAATTAATTTATCAGGTAAGTTCTTACATAAATTATGTTTCTTTCATGTAATTAGCAAGAGTCCATGAGCTAGTGACGTATGGGATATACATTCCTACCAGGAGGGGCAAAGTTTCCCAAAACTTAAAATGCCTATAAATACACCCCTCACCACACCCACAATTCAGTTTTACAAACTTTGCCTCCTATGGAGGTGGTGAAGTAAGTTTGTGCTAGATTCTACGTTGATATGCGCTCCGCAGCAGGTTGGAGCCCGGTTTTCCTCTCAGCGTGCAGTGAATGTCAGAGGGATGTGAGGAGAGTATTGCCTATTTTGAATGCAGTGATCTCCTTCTACGGGGTCTATTTCATAGGTTCTCTGTTATCGGTCGTAGAGATTCATCTCTTACCTCCCTTTTCAGATCAACGATATACTCTTATTTATATACCATTACCTCTGATGATTTTCGTTTCAGTACTGGTTTGGCTTTCTACAAACATGTAGATGAGTGTCCTGGGGTAAGTAAGTCTTATTTTCTGTGACACTCTAAGCTATGGTTGGGCACTTTGTTTATAAAGTTCTAAATATATGTATTCAAACATTTATTTGCCTTGACTCAGGATGTTCAACATTCCTTATTTTCAGACAGTCACTTTCATATTTGGGATAATGCACTTGAATCAATTATTTTTCTTACCTTAAAAATTTGACTTTTTTTCCCTGTGGGCTGTTAGGCTCGCGGGGGCTGAAAATGCTTCATTTTATTGCGTCATTCTTGGCGCGGACTTTTTTGGCGCAAAAAATCTTTTCTGTTTCCGGCGTCATACGTGTCGCCGGAAGTTGCGTCATATTTTGACGTTCTTTTGCACCAAAGATGTCGGCGTTCCGGATGTGGCGTCATTTTTTGGCGCCAAAAAGCATTTAGGCGCCAAATAATGTGGGTGTCTTATTTGGCGCTAAAAAATATGGGCGTCGCTTTTGTCTCCACATTATTTAAGTCTCATTTTTTCTTTGCTTCTGGTTGCTAGAAGCTTGTTCATTGGCATTTTTTCCCATTCCTGAAACTGTCTGTCATTTAAGGAATTTGATCAATTTTGCTTTATATGTTGTTTTTTCTCTTACATATTGCAAGATGTCTCACGTTGCATCTGAGTCAGAAGATACTTCAGGAAAATCGCTGTCTGGTGCTGGAACTACCAAAGCTAAGTGTATCTGCTGTAAACTTTTGGTAGCTATTCCTCCAGCTGTTTGTATTAATTGTCATGACAAACTTGTTAATGCAGATAATATTTCCTTATGTACCATTACCTGTTGCAGTTCCATCAACATCTAATGTTCAGAATGTTCCTGATAACATAAGAGATTTTGTTTCTGAATCCATCAAGAAGGCTATGTCTGTTATTCCTCCTTCTAGTAAACATAAAAAATCTTTTAAAACTTCTCTTTATACAGATGAATTTTTAAATGAACATCATCATTCTGATTCGGATGACTCTTCTGGTTCAGAGGATTCTGTCTCAGAGATTGATGCTGATAAATCTTCATATTTATTTAAAATGGAATTTATTCGTTCTTTACTTAAAGAAGTACTAATTGCTTTAGAAATTGAGGATTCTGGTCCTCTTGATACTAATTCTAAACGTTTAGATAAGGTCTTTAAATCTCCTGTGGTTATTCCAGAAGTTTTTCCTGTTCCTAGTGCTATTTCTGAAGTAATTTCCAGAGAATGGGATAAATTGGGTAATTCATTTACTCCTTCTAAACGTTTTAAGCAATTATATCCTGTGCCGTCTGACAGATTAGAATTTTGGGACAAAATCCCTAGAGTTGATGGGGCTATTTCTACCCTTGCTAAACGTACTACTATTCCTACGTCAGATGGTACTTCGTTTAAGGATCCTTTAGATAGGAAAATTGAATCCTTTCTAAGAAAAGCTTATCTGTGTTCAGGTAATCTTCTTAGACCTGCTATATCATTGGCTGATGTTGCTGCAGCTTCAACTTTTTGGTTGGAAACTTTAGCGCAACAAGTAACAGATCATGATTCTCATAATATTATTATTCTTCTTCAACATGCTAATAATTTTATCTGTGATGCCATTTTTGATATTATCAGAGTTGATGTCAGGTTTATGTCTCTAGCTATTTTAGCTAGAAGAGCTTTATGGCTTAAAACTTGGAATGCTGATATGGCTTCTAAATCAACTCTACTTTCCATTTCTTTCCAGGGTAACAAATTATTTGGTTCTCAGTTGGATTCTATTATCTCAACTGTTACTGGTGGGAAAGGAACTTTTTTACCACAGGATAAAAAAATCTAAGGGTAAAAACAGGGCTAATAATCGTTTTTCTTCCTTTCGTTTCAACAAAGAACAAAAGCCTGATCCTTCATCCTCAGGAGCAGTTTCAGTTTGGAAACCATCTCCAGTCTGGAATAAATCCAAGCCTTCTAGAAAAGCAAAGCCAGCTTCTAAGTCCACATGAAGGTGCGGCCCTCATTCCAGCTCAGCTGGTAGGGGGCAGGTTACGTTTTTTCAAAGAAATTTGGATCAATTCTGTTCACAATCTTTGGATTCAGAACATTGTTTCAGAAGGGTACAGAATTGGTTTCAAGATGAGACCTCCTGCAAAGAGATTTTTTCTTTCCCGTGTCCCAGTAAATCCAGTGAAAGCTCAAGCATTTCTGAATTGTTTCAGATCTAGAGTTGGCTGGAGTACTTATGCCAGTTCCAGTTCTGGAACAGGGGATGGGGTTTTATTCAAATCTCTTCATTGTACCAAAGAAGGAGAATTCCTTCAGACCATTTCTGGATCTAAAAATATTGAATCGTTATGTAAGGATACCAACGTTCAAAATGGTAACTGTAAGGACTATCTTGCCTTTTGTTCAGCAAGGGCATTATATGTCCACAATAGATTTACAGGATGCATATCTGCATATTCCGATTCATCCAGATCATTATCAGTTCCTGAGATTCTCTTTTCTGGACAAGCATTACCAGTTTGTGGCTCTGCCGTTTGGCCTAGCTACAGCTCCAAGAATTTTTTCAAAGGTTCTCGGTGCCCTTCTGTCTGTAATCAGAGAACAGGGTATTGTGGTATTTCCTTATTTGGACGATATCTTGGTACTTGCTCAGTCTTTACATTTAGCAGAATCTCATACGAATCGACTTGTGTTGTTTCTTTAAGACCATGGTTGGAGTATCAATTCACTAAAAAATTCATTTATTCCTCAGACAAGGGTAACCTTTCTGGGTTTCCAGATAGATTCAGTGTCCATGACTCTGTCTTTGACAGACAAGAGACGTCTAAAATTGATTTCAGCTTGTCGAAACCTTCAGTCACAATCATTCCCTTCGGTAGCCTTATGCATGGAAATTCTAGGTCTTATGACTGCTGCATTGGACGCGATCCCCATTGCTCGTTTTCACATGCGACCTCTTCAGCTCTGTATGCTGAATCAATGGTGCAGGGATTACACAAAGATATCTCAATTAATATCTTTAAAACCGATTGTACGACACTCTCTAACGTGGTGGACAGATCACCATCGTTTAATTCAGGGGGCTTCTTTTGTGCTTCCGACCTGGACTGTAATTTCAGATGCAAGTCTCACAGGTTGGGGAGCTGTGTGGGGATCTCTGACGGCACAAGGAGTTTGGGAATCTCAGGAGGTGAGATTACCGATCAATATTTTGGAACTCCGTGCAATTTTCAGAGCTCTTCAGTCTTGGCCTCTTCTGAAGAGAGAATCGTTCATTTGTTTTCAGACAGACAATGTCACAACTGTGGCATACATCAATCATCAAGGAGGGACTCACAGTCCTCTGGCTATGAAAGAAGTAACTCGAATTCTGGTTTGGACGGAATCCAGCTCCTGTCTAATCTCTGCGGTTCATATCCCAGGTATAGACAATTGGGAAGCGGATTATATCAGTCGCCAAACGTTGCATCCGGGCGAATGGTCTCTTCACCCAGAGGTATTTCTTCAGATTGTTCAAATGTGGGAGCTTCCAGAAATAGATCTGATGGCGTCTCATCTAAACAAGAAACTTCCCAGGTATCTGTCCAGATCCCGGGATCCTCAGGCGGAAGCAGTGGATGCATTATCACTTCCTTGGAAGTATCATCCTGCCTATATCTTTCCGCCTCTAGTTCTTCTTCCAAGAGTAATCTCCAAGATTCTGAAGGAATGCTCGTTTGTTCTGCTGATAGCTCCGGCATGGCCTCACAGGTTTTGGTATGCGGATCTTGTCCGGATGGCCTCTTGCCATCCGTGGACTCTTCCGCTAAGACCAGACCTTCTGTCGCAAGGTCCTTTTTTCCATCAGGATCTCAAATCCTTAAATTTAAAGGTATGGAGATTGAACGCTTGATTCTTGGTCAAAGAGGTTTCTCTGACTCTGTGATTAATACTATGTTACAGGCTCGTAAATCTGTATCCAGAGAGATATATTATAGAGTCTGGAAGACTTATATTTCTTGGTGTCTTTCTCATCATTTTTCTTGGCATTCTTTTAGAATTCCGAGAATTTTACAGTTTCTTCAGGATGGTTTAGATAAAGGTTTATCCGCAAGTTCTTTGAAAGGACAAATCTCTGCTCTTTCTGTTCTTTTTCACAGAAAGATTGCTAATCTTCCTGATATTCATTGTTTTGTACAAGCTTTGGTTCGTATAAAACCTGTCATTAAGTCAATTTCTCCTCCTTGGAGTTTGAATTTGGTTCTGGGGGCTCTTCAAGCTCCTCTGTTTGAACCTATGCATTCATTGGACATTAAATTACTTTCTTGGAAAGTTTTGTTCCTTTTGGCGATCTCTTCTGCCAGAAGAGTCTCTGAATTATCTGCTCTTTCTTGTGAGTCTCCTTTTCTGATTTTTCATCAGGATAAGGCAGTGTTGCGAACTTCTTTTGAATTTTTACCTAAAGTTGTGAATTCCAACA
This sequence comes from Bombina bombina, assembly GCF_027579735.1. Classification (NCBI taxonomy): domain Eukaryota; kingdom Metazoa; phylum Chordata; class Amphibia; order Anura; family Bombinatoridae; genus Bombina; species Bombina bombina. The sequence continues at coordinate 754,956,452 of NC_069499.1, read as the reverse complement.
ACATTAGTAGAGAAATTGTGGTTCCTTCATTATGTCCTAATCCTAAGAATTCTAAGGAGAAATCGTTGCATTCTTTGGATGTTGTTAGAGCTTTGAAATATTATGTTGAAGCTACTAAGTCTTTCCGAAAGACTTCTAGTCTATTTGTTATCTTTTCCGGTTCTAGAAAAGGCCAGAAAGCTTCTGCCATTTCTTTGGCATCTTGGTTGAAATCTTTAATTCATCATGCCTATGTCGAGTCGGGTAAAACTCCGCCTCAAAGGATTACAGCTCATTCTATTAGGTCAGTTTCTACTTCCTGGGCGTTTAGGAATGAAGCTTCGGTTGATCAGATTTGCAAAGCAGCAACTTGGTCCTCTTTGCATACTTTTACTAAATTCTACCATTTTTATGTATTTTCTTCTTCTGAAGCAGTTTTTGGTAGAAAAGTACTTCAGGCAGCGGTTTCAGTTTGAATCTTCTGTTTGTTTTTCATTAAACTTTATTTTGGGTGTGGATTATTTTCAGCAGGAATTGGCTGTCTTTATTTTATCCCTCCCTCTCTAGTGACTCTTGCGTGGAAAGATCCACATCTTGGGTAGTCATTATCCCATACGTCACTAGCTCATGGACTCTTGCTAATTACATGAAAGAAAACATAATTTATATAAGAACTTACCTGATAAATTCATTTCTTTCATATTAGCAAGAGTCCATGAGGCCTGCCCTTTTTTGTGGTGGTTATGATTTTTTTGGATAAAGCACAATTATTCCAATTCCTTATTTTATATGCTTTCGCACTTTTTTCTTATCACCCCACTTCTTGGCTATTCGTTAAACTGAATTGTGGGTGTGGTGAGGGGTGTATTTATAGGCATTTTAAGGTTTGGGAAACTTTGCCCCTCCTGGTAGGAATGTATATCCCATACGTCACTAGCTCATGGACTCTTGCTAATATGAAAGAAATGAATTTATCAGGTAAGTTCTTACATAAATTATGTTTTTTTGCCTCAGGATAAAAAATCTAAGGGTAAATATAGGGCTGCTAATCGTTTTCGTTCCTTTTGTCAGAATAAGGAACAGAAGCCTGACCCTTCCCCTAAAGGAACGGTCTCCGTTTGGAAACCTTCTCCAGTCTGGAATAAATCCAAGCCTTTTAGGAAATCAAAACCAGCTCCCATGTCTGCATGAAGGTGCGGCCCTCATTCCAGCACAGCTGGTAGGGGACAGGTTACGATTTTTCAAAGATGTTTGGATCAGTTCGATTCAGAACATTGTTTCTCAAGGGTACAGAATAAGTTTCAAGATAAGACCGCCTGTGAGAAGATTCTTTCTTTCACACATTCCAGTAAACCCAGTAAAGGCTCAGGCTTTTCTGAAATGTGTTTCAGACCTGGAGTCAGCTGGGGTAATTGTGCCAGTTCCAGATCTGGAACAGGGTCTGGGGTTTTATTCAAATCTGTTCATTGTACCGAAGAAAAAGAATTCTTTCAGACCAGTTCTGGATCTAAAAATATTGAATCGTTATGTAAGGATACCAACATTTAAAATGGTGACTATAAGGACTATTCTGCCTTTTGTTCAGCAAGGGCATTATATGTCCACAATAGACTTACAGGATGCATATCTTCATATTCCGATTCATCCGGATCACTATCAGTTCCTGAGATTCTATTTTCTGGACAAGCATTACCAATTTGTTGCTCTTCCTTTTGGCCTAGAAACAGCTCCAAGGATCTTTTCAAAGGTTCTCGGTGCCCTTCTCTCTATAATCAGAGAGCAGGGTATTGCTGTATTTCCTTATTTGGACGATATCTTGGTACTTGCTCAGTCTTTACATTCTGCAGAATCTCACACGAATCAACTCGTGTTGTTTCTTCAAAGACATGGTTGGAGGATCAATTTACCAAAGAGTTCCTTGATTCCTCAGACAAGGGTAACCTTTTTGGGTTTCCAAATAGATTCAGTATCCATGACTTTGTCTCTAACAGACAAGAGACGTCTGAAATTGGTTTCAGCTTTTTGAAACCTTCAGTCTCAATCATTCTCTTCGGTAGCTTTGTGCATGGAAATTTTAGGTCTCATGACTGCAGCATCGGACGCGATCCCCTTTGCTCGTTTTCACATGAGACCTCTCCAGCTTTGTATGCCGAACCAATGGTGCAGGGATTATACAAAGATATCACAATTGATATCCTTAAATCCCAATGTTCATTTTTCTCTGACTTGGTGGTTGGATCACCATCGTTTAGTCCAAGGGGCCTCCTTTGTTCGTCCAACCTGGATTGTGATCACAACAGATGCGAGTCTTTCAGGTTGGGGAGCTGTATGGGGATCTCTGACAGCGCAGGGGGTTTGGGAATCTCAGGAGGCGAGATTACCAATCAACATTTTGGAACTCCGTGCGATTTTCAGAGCTCTTCAGTTCTGGCCTCTTCTGAAGAGAGAATCGTTTATTTGTTTTCAGACAATGTCACAACCGTGGCATATGTCAATCATCAAGGTGGGACTCGCAGTCCTCAGGCTATGAAAGAAGTATCTCGGATACTTGTATGGGCGGAATCCAGCTCCTGTCTAATCTCTGCGGTTCACATCCCAGGTATAGACAATTGGGAAGCGGATTATCTCAGTCGCCAGACGTTACATCCGGGCGAATGGTCTCTTCGTCCAGAGGTATTTCTTCAGATTGTTCAGATATGGGGACTTCCAGAAATAGATCTGATGGCTTCTCATCTAAACAGGAAACTTCCCAGGTATCTGTCCGGATCCAGGGATCCTCAGGCGGAAGCGGTGGATGCGTTCTCACTTCCTTGGAATTATCAACCAGCTTATATCTTTTCGCCTCTAGTTCTTCTTCCAAAATTGATTTCCAAAATCATAATGGAACATTCGTTTGTACTGCTGGTGGCTCCAGCATGGCCTCACAGGTTTTGGTATGCGGATCTTGTTCGGATGGCCAGTTGCCAACCTTGGACACTTCCGTTAAGGCCAGACCTTCTATCTCAAGGCCAATTTTTCCATCAGGATCTCAAATCATTAAATTTGAAGGTATGGAAATTGAACGCTTAATACTTAGTCGTAGAGGTTTCTCTGACTCAGTAATTCATATTATGTTACAGGCTTGTAAATCTGTGTCTAGAAAGATTTATTACCGAGTTTGGAAGACTTACATTTCTTGGTGTTCTTCTCATAAATTCTCTTGGCATTCATTTAGAATTCCTAGAATTTTACAGTTTCTTCAGGATGGTTTGGATAAGGGTTTGTCTGCAAGTTCCTTGAAAGGACAAATCTCTGCTCTTTCTGTTCTGTTTCACAGAAAATTGCTTATCTTTCTGATATTCATTGTTTTGTACAGGCTTTGGTTTGTATCAAGCCTGTCATTAAGTCAAACTCTCCTCCTTGGAGTCTTAATTTGGTTTTGAGGGTTTTACAGGCTCCTCCGTTTTGAGCCTATGCATTCTCTGGACTTCATTTAAATTTTTACCTAAAGTTGTGAATTCTAACAACATTAGTAGAGAATTTGTTGTCCCTTCTTTGTGTCCTAATCCTTAGAATTCTCTGGAGAGATCTTTACATTCTTTGGATGTAGTAAGAGCTTTGAAATATTATGTTGAAGCTACTAAAGATTTCAGAAAGACCTCTAGTCTATTTGTTATCTGGTTCTAGGAAAGGTCAGAAGGCTTCTGCCATTTCTTTGGCGTCTTGGTTAAAGCTTTTGATTCATCATGCTTATGTGGAGTCGGGTAAATCCCCGCCTCAAAGGATTACGGCTCATTCTACTAGGTCAGTTCCTACTTCCTGGGCTTTTAAGAATGAAGCTTCTCTTGATCAGATTTGCAAAGCAGCAACTTGGTCTTCTTTGCATACTTTTACTAAATTCTACCATTTTGATGATTTTTCTTCTTCAGAAGCAGTTTTTGGTAGAAAAGTACTTCAGGCAGCTGTTTCAGTTTGATTCTTCTGCTTATAATTTCAGTTTTTTTCATTATAAAGATTAAAACGTTTTGATTTGGGTTGTGGATTGTTTTTTTCAGCCGAATTGGCTGTCTTTATTTTATCCCTCCCTCTCTAGTGACTCTTGCGTGGCAGTTCCACATCTTGGGTATCTGCTATCCCATATGTCATTAGCTCATGGACTCTTGCCAATTACATGAAAGAAAACATAATTTATGTAAGAACTTACCTGATAAATTCATTTCTTTCATATTGGCAAGCGTCCATGAGGCCCACCCTTTTTTGTGGTGGTTATGATTTTTTTGTATAAAGCACAATTATTCCAATTCCTTGTTTGATGCTTTCGCTCCTTTCTTGTCACCCCACTTCTTGGCTATTCGTTAAACTGAATTGTGGGTGTGGTGAGGGGTGTATTTATAGGCATTTGAGGTTTGGGAAACTTTGCCCCTCCTGGTAGGAATGTATATCCCATACGTCACTAGCTCATGGACTCTTGCCAATATGAAAGATTTGCAAAGCAGCAACTTGGTCCTCTTTGCATACTTTTACTAAATTCTACCATTTTGATGTATTTTCTTCTTCTGAAGCAGTTTTTGGTAGAAAAGTACTTCAGGCAGCGGTTTCAGTTTGAATCTTCTGTTTGTTTTTCATTAAACTTTATTTTGGGTGTGGATTATTTTCAGCAGGAATTGGCTGTCTTTATTTTATCCCTCCCTCTCTAGTGACTCTTGCGTGGAAAGATCCACATCTTGGGTAGTCATTATCCCATACGTCACTAGCTCATGGACTCTTGCTAATTACATGAAAGAAAACATAATTTATGTAAGAACTTACCTGATAAATTCATTTCTTTCATATTAGCAAGAGTCCATGAGGCCTGCCCTTTTTTGTGGTGGTTATGATTTTTTTGGATAAAGCACAATTATTCCAATTCCTTATTTTATATGCTTTCGCACTTTTTTCTTATCACCCCACTTCTTGGCTATTCGTTAAACTGAATTGTGGGTGTGGTGAGGGGTGTATTTATAGGCATTTTAAGGTTTGGGAAACTTTGCCCCTCCTGGTAGGAATGTATATCCCATACGTCACTAGCTCATGGACTCTTGCTAATATGAAAGAAATGAATTTATCAGGTAAGTTCTTACATAAATTATGTTTTTTTGCCTCAGGATAAAAAATCTAAGGGTAAATATAGGGCTGCTAATCGTTTTCGTTCCTTTTGTCAGAATAAGGAACAGAAGCCTGACCCTTCCCCCTAAAGGAACGGTCTCCGTTTGGAAACCTTCTCCAGTCTGGAATAAATCCAAGCCTTTTAGGAAATCAAAACCAGCTCCCATGTCTGCATGAAGGTGCGGCCCTCATTCCAGCACAGCTGGTAGGGGACAGGTTACGATTTTTCAAAGATGTTTGGATCAGTTCGATTCAGAACATTGTTTCTCAAGGGTACAGAATAAGTTTCAAGATAAGACCGCCTGTGAGAAGATTCTTTCTTTCACACATTCCAGTAAACCCAGTAAAGGCTCAGGCTTTTCTGAAATGTGTTTCAGACCTGGAGTCAGCTGGGGTAATTGTGCCAGTTCCAGATCTGGAACAGGGTCTGGGGTTTTATTCAAATCTGTTCATTGTACCGAAGAAAAAGAATTCTTTCAGACCAGTTCTGGATCTAAAAATATTGAATCGTTATGTAAGGATACCAACATTTAAAATGGTGACTATAAGGACTATTCTGCCTTTTGTTCAGCAAGGGCATTATATGTCCACAATAGACTTACAGGATGCATATCTTCATATTCCGATTCATCCGGATCACTATCAGTTCCTGAGATTCTATTTTCTGGACAAGCATTACCAATTTGTTGCTCTTCCTTTTGGCCTAGCAACAGCTCCAAGGATCTTTTCAAAGGTTCTCGGTGCCCTTCTCTCTATAATCAGAGAGCAGGGTATTGCTGTATTTCCTTATTTGGACGATATCTTGGTACTTGCTCAGTCTTTACATTCTGCAGAATCTCACACGAATCAACTCGTGTTGTTTCTTCAAAGACATGGTTGGAGGATCAATTTACCAAAGAGTTCCTTGATTCCTCAGACAAGGGTAACCTTTTTGGGTTTCCAAATAGATTCAGTATCCATGACTTTGTCTCTAACAGACAAGAGACGTCTGAAATTGGTTTCAGCTTTTTGAAACCTTCAGTCTCAATCATTCTCTTCGGTAGCTTTGTGCATGGAAATTTTAGGTCTCATGACTGCAGCATCGGACGCGATCCCCTTTGCTCGTTTTCACATGAGACCTCTCCAGCTTTGTATGCCGAACCAATGGTGCAGGGATTATACAAAGATATCACAATTGATATCCTTAAATCCCAATGTTCATTTTTCTCTGACTTGGTGGTTGGATCACCATCGTTTAGTCCAAGGGGCCTCCTTTGTTCGTCCAACCTGGATTGTGATCACAACAGATGCGAGTCTTTCAGGTTGGGGAGCTGTATGGGGATCTCTGACAGCGCAGGGGGTTTGGGAATCTCAGGAGGCGAGATTACCAATCAACATTTTGGAACTCCGTGCGATTTTCAGAGCTCTTCAGTTCTGGCCTCTTCTGAAGAGAGAATCGTTTATTTGTTTTCAGACAATGTCACAACCGTGGCATATGTCAATCATCAAGGTGGGACTCGCAGTCCTCAGGCTATGAAAGAAGTATCTCGGATACTTGTATGGGCGGAATCCAGCTCCTGTCTAATCTCTGCGGTTCACATCCCAGGTATAGACAATTGGGAAGCGGATTATCTCAGTCGCCAGACGTTACATCCGGGCGAATGGTCTCTTCGTCCAGAGGTATTTCTTCAGATTGTTCAGATATGGGGACTTCCAGAAATAGATCTGATGGCTTCTCATCTAAACAGGAAACTTCCCAGGTATCTGTCCGGATCCAGGGATCCTCAGGCGGAAGCGGTGGATGCGTTCTCACTTCCTTGGAATTATCAACCAGCTTATATCTTTTCGCCTCTAGTTCTTCTTCCAAAATTGATTTCCAAAATCATAATGGAACATTCGTTTGTACTGCTGGTGGCTCCAGCATGGCCTCACAGGTTTTGGTATGCGGATCTTGTTCGGATGGCCAGTTGCCAACCTTGGACACTTCCGTTAAGGCCAGACCTTCTATCTCAAGGCCAATTTTTCCATCAGGATCTCAAATCATTAAATTTGAAGGTATGGAAATTGAACGCTTAATACTTAGTCGTAGAGGTTTCTCTGACTCAGTAATTCATATTATGTTACAGGCTTGTAAATCTGTGTCTAGAAAGATTTATTACCGAGTTTGGAAGACTTACATTTCTTGGTGTTCTTCTCATAAATTCTCTTGGCATTCATTTAGAATTCCTAGAATTTTACAGTTTCTTCAGGATGGTTTGGATAAGGGTTTGTCTGCAAGTTCCTTGAAAGGACAAATCTCTGCTCTTTCTGTTCTGTTTCACAGAAAATTGCTTATCTTTCTGATATTCATTGTTTTGTACAGGCTTTGGTTTGTATCAAGCCTGTCATTAAGTCAAACTCTCCTCCTTGGAGTCTTAATTTGGTTTTGAGGGTTTTACAGGCTCCTCCGTTTTGAGCCTATGCATTCTCTGGACTTCATTTAAATTTTTACCTAAAGTTGTGAATTCTAACAACATTAGTAGAGAATTTGTTGTCCCTTCTTTGTGTCCTAATCCTTAGAATTCTCTGGAGAGATCTTTACATTCTTTGGATGTAGTAAGAGCTTTGAAATATTATGTTGAAGCTACTAAAGATTTCAGAAAGACCTCTAGTCTATTTGTTATCTGGTTCTAGGAAAGGTCAGAAGGCTTCTGCCATTTCTTTGGCGTCTTGGTTAAAGCTTTTGATTCATCATGCTTATGTGGAGTCGGGTAAATCCCCGCCTCAAAGGATTACGGCTCATTCTACTAGGTCAGTTCCTACTTCCTGGGCTTTTAAGAATGAAGCTTCTCTTGATCAGATTTGCAAAGCAGCAACTTGGTCTTCTTTGCATACTTTTACTAAATTCTACCATTTTGATGATTTTTCTTCTTCAGAAGCAGTTTTTGGTAGAAAAGTACTTCAGGCAGCTGTTTCAGTTTGATTCTTCTGCTTATAATTTCAGTTTTTTTCATTATAAAGATTAAAACGTTTTGATTTGGGTTGTGGATTGTTTTTTTCAGCCGAATTGGCTGTCTTTATTTTATCCCTCCCTCTCTAGTGACTCTTGCGTGGCAGTTCCACATCTTGGGTATCTGCTATCCCATATGTCATTAGCTCATGGACTCTTGCCAATTACATGAAAGAAAACATAATTTATGTAAGAACTTACCTGATAAATTCATTTCTTTCATATTGGCAAGCGTCCATGAGGCCCACCCTTTTTTGTGGTGGTTATGATTTTTTTGTATAAAGCACAATTATTCCAATTCCTTGTTTGATGCTTTCGCTCCTTTCTTGTCACCCCACTTCTTGGCTATTCGTTAAACTGAATTGTGGGTGTGGTGAGGGGTGTATTTATAGGCATTTGAGGTTTGGGAAACTTTGCCCCTCCTGGTAGGAATGTATATCCCATACGTCACTAGCTCATGGACTCTTGCCAATATGAAAGAAATGAATTTATCAGGTAAGTTCTTACATAAATTATGTTTTTTAAACCTCATGTAGTTATTCCAGAGGTTTTTCCAGTTCCTGATGCTATTTCAGATGTAATTTCTAGGGAATGGAATAGACTGGGTACTTCTATTACTCCTTCTTCAAGGTTTAAGAAACTGTATCCTTTGCCGACTGATAGATTGGAGTTTTGGGAAAAGATCCCTAAAGTTGATGGGGCCATCTCTACTCTTGCTAAACGTACTACTATTCCTACGGCAGATAGTACTTCTTTTAAAGATCCTTTAGATAGGAAACTTGAATCGTATCTAAGGAAGGCTTATTTATGTTCAGTTCATCTTCTTAGGCCTGCTATTTCTTTGGCTGATGTTGCTGCAGCTTCAACCTTTTGGTTGGAAACTTTAGCACAACAAGTACCAGATCATAATGTGTATAGCATTGTTAAGCTAATTCAACATGCTAATAATTTCATTTGTGATGCCATTTTTGATATCATTAGAATTGATGTCAGATATATGTCTTTAACTATATTAGCTAGAAGAGCTTTATGGCTTAAATCTTGGAATGCTGATATGACTTCTAAATCAGCATTGCTATCTCTCTCTTTCCAAGGTAATAAAATATTTGGTTCTCAGTTGGATTCTATTATTTCAACTGTCACTGGGGGGAAGGGAGATTTTTTGCTTCAGCATAAAAAATCTAAGGGTAAATTTAAGGCTGCGAACCGTTTTTGTTCCTTTCGTCAAAATAAGGAACAGAAACCTGACCCTTCCCCTAAGGGAACGGTTTCCAATTGGAAGCCTTCTCCAGTCTGGAATAAAGTCTAAAGAGAAGTCTATCAGCGATAGACCAAATATGTTATCAGCGGCTCCTAAAAGAAAAGGGTCCCTAGCTATCCCTAGTAAGAAATGATAGTAAGATGTGATAAAATGCTAAGGAGCGCTAGATAAATAAAAGTATTGAGTTTAATAGACAAAGATACTAAAGTGTATAATATATAATAAAATGATTAATTTAATTATACAATATATTGTTAAAACATGCAATACTATAATTCATGGATCCATGATAAACATAATAATAATAATAATAATAATAATAATAAAATGCATAAAATTAAAACAAGATGCAGTTCAATAATTAATAACAGTCTAAAAGCAGGTGAACATATATATGAAAAATCAAGGATCAATCTGATTAGAATGGATAATTAGTCCATGGATGTATCGAATATAGAGAGGTTTAAAAAAGTTAATGAAATACCATATGGTGAAAAAGCACTTGTGGGGTCCTGTGAACTTGATAAAAAAAAAGTGAAAAAAGTTAAAATTTAAAATTGTGAAAAATATATAAAGAATATACATAAAAAGGTTGTGAAAAAAGAAGCTTCTATATATATTGTGAAAAAACAAGGGGTAGGACACTAAGTCACCCGTCAGAAATTATTCAGGAATTTCAGCAATATTATAAGAAGCTATACGGGGAGAGGGAGGTAGATCAACAGGAAAAATAAATATTTTGGGAGAGCATTAGAGTGCCTCAGATAGTGGAGGAAGATCTGGAAAGATTAAATGCCCGGATCACTGATGAGGAAATTCAAAAGGCGATGAAAAATTTGAAACTTAATAAGGCCCCTGGACCGGATGATATCCCAGGAGAACTATACAAGATTTTGGAAGATAAAATAATTCCGACAATAAATGAGGTATATAATTCATTTCATATTGAGGGGAAGTCTCCCTCTAAATATTTTAATGAATCAAGGGTAGTCTTGCTTCCAAAACAAGGGAAAGATCCGAGCCTGATGGAATCATATAGGCCTATCTCACTGTTGAATGTGGATTACAAGATGTTGACATATATTATGGCAAATAGATTGCAAGGAGTTATTAGTTCCCTTATACATGTAGATCAAACGATATTTATGAAAGGAAGAACATTGGTGAAAAACATTAGGAAATTGGAGGTAGTGATAAACTATTGCGATAAGGCAGCTGGAGAGGGTTCTTTTAAGGCAAAAGACGCGGCGGTGATATCCATAGATACACAGAAGGCCTTTGACTCCCTGATCTGGGACCATATGTTCACCACTTTAAGGAAGTTTGGGATCCAAGGCAAGTTTGTTAATACTGTTTCCCTACTGTATGCTACACCTACAGCTGCCTTAGTGGTCAACTCTATGTCGTCAGATAAGTTTGTTCTACAGCGGGGAACAAGACAAGGGTGTCCTATTTCACCCCTTCTTTTTAACTTGTCTTTAGAACCATTGGCTATATATTTCCGAGATAATCTGGAGGGAATAGATATGGGTGGCTTTAAAGTTCAGCAGGCAATATATGCAGATGATCTTCTCATCTTTACTCAAAATCTAGGAGTTAACCTACCCGTGATTATTGATACTTTGGATAGATTTCAGCTATTTACAGGTTTTAGAATAAATAAGGATAAATCCGAGATTTTGTGGTTGATTAAGGATAAGAACTCACCGAAAATTTTGTACAAGAATAGGTTTTAATTTCAGGGTTTCTCCCTATTTAACTATAGGGGGAACCCTGACTTTTTGGCAGGATATGACTCCTTAAGATTTGGAAGTTGGATGGATGCAGGGGTTAGCTATATGATTCAGGTCATTAATACAGAGAGAAATAAGGTTAAAACTTTTGATGAGTGCAAAATTGAATTTGGGATTGGGAACTCCCAGTTTTTCGCTTACTTGCAACTCCGCCACTATGCTGAGCAGATCTTGAGAGTAGAAAATGTGGACTGGCATAACAAAGCTTTAAAACAAATATTAGTGCTCTTTGTAATAGGGAAAGTATCGATTTCCCCCACCTATGCCGCACTACTAAGTAGTCAGGAGCAGAGTAATATTAGGTACCTCACTTTAAAATGGGGAGATATTCTTAGCCCGGAAATGGAATCTGAGGTGCTGATAAGCTCCGTTAGAAAGGCGGCTAAAGCTATGAGGGGGGAATATTATAGAGAACAGCAATTTAAGATATTATACCAGTTCTATAGTACCCCCAAGTTGTGCGTATATTGGAAGAGAGAAGGGGAAAAGTTAGCTTGTGGAAGATGTAACTTTCATTTAGCGGATTTGGTCCATCTGTTTTGGTCATGCCCAGTGATCCAGAGATTTTGGGGTAAAATTTCTTTTTGGGCCACAAAGATCCTTAAAACACATATTTATCTAACAAGGTTAAACGTATTCTTGTTAACATCATATGAGGAACCTGGGGGGAACTCTGTTTTGTTAAATACAGCAATTCTCATAGGTAGGAGAATAATCCTGAAAAATTGGCAATCTCAGAAAGAACCCAGATTCTCAGAATTTAGGAATGGGGTATTACATCAGTTATTTTTAGAAAGGGCTAAAATACAAATGGAAATGGAGGTTAATATAGAAGATTTTTTTGCTAAATGGGAAAACTACATTAGATCACTTGATAACAGTACACAGAAGTTAATTATAGCCCCCTTCCAAAACTCAATGTTTATGCAGGAAGCTAATCTAAGGGGAGAATGGGCAGGCCTGATGCAGTAAGGAGAGGGGCTTTAAATCATTTTTTTTTTTTGGGGGGGGGGGGGGTTTGTTTTGTGTGAATGGGGTGGATATGAATGGAATGATTAAAGAATTCAGGTAAATATCAGACAGCGGGGTTTAGAGAGTAACATGTATATTGAGGACTAAGAGGTCCATCATGGCGAGTTAATTTGAGTAATTTTGGTAGGGTTTAGTATGGCCTGGTGGGGAAGGTTGTAAGATGTGACGGTACAAACCCTTGATTGTTGTGATATGGATAAGGGAATACGGGTTGTTATTGTAAACATATTTGTCCTTTTTCCTCTGTTACTAGAAAATTGATGTTATGTTGTCGGTTGGAAAATAAAAATTATAAAAAAAAGTTAATGAAATACATACAAACTTCATTGTTATCAAGATCTCATTATACAAACACCTTATAAGAGTTTAACTTAGTATTTATAAATAAACAGGAAGTGAATGTTATTTCATATCCGGGTCAAATGGTAAATCTTTTGGCGCCAAAAAGACATATTCATTGGTCATATGAGGTATTTAAGGAGCATTTTTGGATCACATCGCTTTCACAACTTAATTTTTGTGTGTGTATATGTATATGTATATATATATATATATATATATATATATATATATATATATATATATATATATATATATAGAAGCTTCTTTTTTCACAACCTTTTTATGTATATTCTTTATATATTTTTCACAATTTTAAATTTTTTAAATTTTAAGTTTTTTCACTTTTTTTTATCAAGTTCACAGGACCCCACAAGTGTTTTTTCACCATATGGTATTTCATTAACTTTTTTAAACCTCTCTATATTCGATACATCCATGGACTAATTATCCATTCTAATCAGATTGATCCTTGATTTTTCATATATATGTTCACCTGCTTTTAGACTGTTATTAATTATTGAACTGCATCTTGTTTTAATTTTATGCATTTTATTATTATTATGTTTATCATGGATCCATGAATTATAGTATTGTATGTTTTAACATTATATTGTATAATTAAATTAACCAGTCTGGAATAAATCCAAGCCATTTAAAAGATGTAAATCAGCCCCCAAGTCCGCATGAAGGTGCGGCCCTCATTCCAGGGATGTTTGGATCAATTCAATCCAAAATCATTGGATTCAGAACATTGTTTCTCAAGGGTACAGAATTGGTTTCAAAGTAAGACCACCTGTGAGAAGTTTCTTTCTCTCACACATTCCAGTGAACCCATTAAAGGCTCAGGCTTTCCTGAAGTGTGTTTCAGATCTGGAGTTATCTGGGGTAGTTGTGCCAGTTCCTTTTCAGGAACGGGGTCTGGGGTTTTACTCAAATCTGTTCATTGTTGCAAAGAAGGAGAATTCTTTCAGACCAGTTCTGGATCTAAAAATTTTGAATCGTTATGTAAGAATACCTACATTCAAGATGGTGACTATAAGGACTATTCTGCCTTTTGTTCAGCAAGGGCATTATATGTCTACAATAGACTTACAGGATGCATATCTTCATATTCCGATTCATCCGGATCACTATCGGTTCCTGAGATTCTCTTTTCTAGACAAGCATTTACCAATTTGTTGCTCTTCCTTTTGGCCTAGCGACAGCTCCAAGAATCTTTTCAAAGGTTCTCGGTGCCCTACTCTCTGTAATCAGAGAGCAGGGTATTGCAGTGTTTCCTTATTTGGATGATATCTTGGTACTAGCTCAGTCTTTACGTTCTGCAGAATCTCGCACAAATCAACTAGTGTTGTTTCTTCAAAGACATGGTTAGAGGATCAATTTACAAAAAAGTTCTTTGATTCCTAAGACAAGGGTAACCTTTTAAGGTTTCCAAATAGATTCAGTATCCATGACTTTGTCTCTAACAGACAAGAGACGTCTGAAATTGGTTGCCGCTTGTCGAAACCTTCAGTCTCAATCATTCCCTTCAGTAGCTATGGGCATGGAGGTTTTAGGTCTCATGACTGCAGCGTCGGACGCAATCACTTTTGCTCGTTTTTCACGAGACCTCTTTAGCTTTGTATGCTGAACCAATGGTGCAGGGATTATACAAAGATATCACCATTAATATCCTTAAATCCCAAAGTTCGACTATCTCTGACTTGGTGGTTAGATCTCCATAGTTTAGTTTAAGGGGCCTCTTTTGTTCGTCCAGCCTGGAATGTGATCACTACAGATGAGTCTTTCAGGTTGGGGAGCTGTCTGGGGATCTCTGACAGCGCAGGGGGTTTGGAAATCTCGAGGCAAGATTACCATTCAATATTTTGGAACTCCGTGCGATTCTCAGAGCTCTTCAGTTTTGGCCTCTTCTGAAGAGAGAACCGTTTATTTGTTTTCAGACAGACAATGTCACAACCGTGGCGTATGTCAATCATCAGAGTGGGACTCAGTCCTCAAACTATGAAAGAAGTATCTTGGATACTTGCATGGGCGGAATCCAGCTCCTGTCTAATTTCTGCGGTCCATATCCCAGGTATAGACAATTGGGAAGCGGATTATCTCAGTCACCAGACTTTACATCCAGGAGAGTGGTCTCTTCACCCAGATGTGTTTTCTTTCATGTAATTAGCAAGAGTCCATAAGCTAGTGACGTATGGGATATACATTCCTACCAGGAGGGGCAAAGTTTCCCAAACCTTAAAATGCCTATAAATACACCCCTCACCACACCCACAATTCAGTTTTACAAACTTTGCCTCCCATGGAGGTGGTGAAGTAAGTTTGTGCTAGATTCTACTTTGATATGCGCTTTGCAGCAGGCTGAAACCCGGTTTTCCTCTCAGAGTGCAGTGAATGTCAGAGGGATGTGAAGAGAGTATTGCCTATTTGAATACAATGGTCTTCCTCTAGGGAATCTATTTCATAGGTTCTCTGTTATCGGTCGTAGAGATTTCTTCTCCTACCTCCCTTTTCAGATCGACGATATACTCTTATATACCATTACCTCTACTGATTCTCGTTTCAGTACTGGTTTGGCTATCTACTATATGTAGATGAGTGTCTTGGGGTAAGTAAATCTTATTTCTATGTATGACACTTAAAGCTATGGTTGGGCACTTTATATGTAAAGTTCTAAATATATGTTTTAAACTTATATTTGCCATGGTTCAGGTTAATTAGTATTCCTTCTTTCAGACTGTCAGTTTCATTATTTTGGGAAATGCATATGAATAAATATTTTTTCTTACCTTCAAAAACGTTCAAATTGTCTTTTTTCCCTGCGGGCTGTTAGGCTCGTGGGGGCAGAAAATGCTTCAATTTATTGCGTCATTCTTGGCGCAAACTTTTTTGCCGCAAAATTTCGTCATTTCCTGTGCCATAGTTGACGCCGGAAGTTTACACATGGTTGAGTAATTTTGACGCGTGTGTTAGACTTTTTTTGCGCCAAAAAATGTGGGCGTCATTTTTGGCGCCAAAAAATATGGGTGTCATACTTGCCACCAAATAATATGGGCATCTTACTTGGCGCCAAATAATGTGGGCATCTTACTTGGCGCCAAAAAATGTGGGCGTCATACTTAGCGCCATTTTTTTCACATTATTTCAGTCTCACTTTTTTGTTGCTTCTGGTTGCTAGAAGCTTGTTTGTTTTGCTTTTTTTCCCATTGCTGAAACTGTCATTTAAGGAATTTGATAATTTTGCTTTATATGTTGTTTTTTTCTATTACATATTGCAAGATATTTCAAAAAGCTGTTCCTGTATCAGAAAATACTGAGGGATTCCTGATGACTGATATCAGTCCTACCAAAGCTAAGTTAATTTATTTTAATGTTATGAATGTTTATATTTAGCTATGGTTTGTAATAAGTTTTTATGATAAACTTTTACATGCAGAGTCCTTTAGTATTTATGCATTATCTATTGCTATTCTTTTTACATCTTATGTACAAGATATATTTAGGAATTTATAAGAATATATTTCTGATTCTAGTATAAAGGCTTTGTCTGCTATCCCGCCTTCTAATAACATTTTTAGGTCTTTTTTAAACTTCTCATTTAGTTGAAGTTTCAAATGACCAACAACATACTGAATTATCCTTCTCTGATGGTGTATTTCTCCAACATTGGTGTGTCCGGTCCACGGCGTCATCCATTACTTGTGGGAAATATTCTCCCCCACAGGGAAAGGCAAGGAGAGCACACAGCAAGAGCTGTCCATATAGCGCCCCCTCTGGCTCCGCCCCCTGTCATTCTCCTTGCCGCTCTGAACAAGTAGCATCTCTGCAGCTGACTGCTTGGAAATTGAACGCTTGATTTTATCCAAGCGTGGGTTTTCAAATTCTGTGATAGATACTCTGGTCCAAGCCAGAAAACCTGTGACTAGAAGGATTTACCATAAAATATGGAAAAAATATATATGTTGGTGTGAATCCAAGGGATTTTCCTGGAGTAAGATTAAAATTCCAAAGATTCTCTCCTTTCTCCAAGAAGGTTTGGATAAAGGGTTGTCAGCTAGTTCTTTAAAGGGACAGATATCTGCTCTGTCTGTTTTGTTACACAAACGTCTGGCAGCCGTGCCAGATGTACAGGCGTTAGTTAGAATCAAGCCTGTCTACAGACCCATGACTCCTCCTTGGAGTCTAAATTTAGTTCTTTCAGTTCTTCAGGGGGTTCCGTTTGAACCCATGCATTCCATGGATATTAAGTTACTATCTTGGAAAGTTCTGTTTTTGGTTGCTATTTCTTCTGCTAGAATAGTTTCTGAATTATCTGCTTTGCAGTGTGATCCACCCTATCTGTTTTTCCATTCAGATAAGGTTGTTTTGCGTACTAAGCCTGGTTTTCTTCCAAAGGTTGTTTCCAACAAGAATATTAACCAGGAAATAGTTGTTCCTTCTCTGTGTCCGAATCCAGTTTCAAAGAAGGAACGTTTGTTACACAATTTAGATGTAGTTCGTGCTTTAAAGTTCTATTTAGAAGCAACAAAAGATTTTGGACAAACCTCATCTTTGAACACAAGAAAAGAACAGAGCGCAACCGCAACTCAAGGTAAAAGTTTTATTACTTTTTCGAGCGCTAAAAACAAATTGCACTTACAAGAAGTTAGCAATATTCAAGCCTTTAGGTTTAACAATCCACTGGACCGCGATTTCTCTGATAGCCCTCCACGCTGGATTCGGATATGGCGTCTCCGGGAAGTCCGCAGGCTTAGGTGTTAATAACCAAATAATAAATGGTAAAAAAGTACTTGTAAAAGCAATAGGTATTAATGTCTTTCAACAGTGTCCCTTTGTACAGTCTACGCGTTTCGTCCTCTTTTATCGGGACTTTCTCAAGACTCAGGGTAAACCCATTTATTATTTGGTTATTAACACCTAAGCCTGCGGACTTCCCGGAGACGCCATATCCGAATCCAGCGTGGAGGGCTATCAGAGAAATCGCGGTCCAGTGGATTGTTAAACCTAAAGGCTTGAATATTGCTAACTTCTTGTAAGTGCAATTTGTTTTTAGCGCTCGAAAAAGTAATAAAACTTTTACCTTGAGTTGCGGTTGCGCTCTGTTCTTTTCTTGTGTTCACAGCTACCAGTAGTTTGGGCGCTCTTCAGCGTCCAACGATCAGTAAAGCAGCACCGCTCTCAGCTACAGAGTCAGGAGGATTCTCATTCAAGCACCAGAACACATAATAGATTTTACCATACTCCTGGGGACATCGAGGTTAGATAGGTAGCATTTCCAATGCTATAGTATTTAGTTTTTTGTGTCATTGTTTTGAGTACCGTGTAACACCTGGAATTCAATTGATTTCTAATATTGTTTACTGTGATTGTTATTTTTAAGTGTTATTTATAAGTATCATTGACAAGAAATAGGTGTTACTCTTTGCCTGAAATGATATAGTGTATGCCTGAAATGAAAATGTATATGTAGAGCTAAATAGATATAATTGATATTGGTATAAAGAACGGCACTGAGAGTACATCTAGGTAACAAGGAGTGCGTAGCGTTCAGCTCACTTAGACAATTCTCATTGTGAATCTTACTTTGTATTTTATTGTGTAACCAGTCAAGTGTGTAGAGTACAGCCAGATACAAAATAGGTGGTATTAGGCTCTGCAGCGGTGGTCAGTTAGCGCAGTGTTAGGGTAACAGTGTAAACCTAATCTTTGTTTGTCGTTTACTCTGGTAAGAGGAGAGGTCACAAAGCTACTGCTACCTCTCTCTCTCTCTGGCTGAAAAGCATTATCCGATTGGCTTATGAGACTGCCGGACGGCAGCCTCCTGACCGAATCACAGCTCACTCTACCAGGGCTGTGGCTTCCACATGGGCCTACAAGAACGAGGCTTCTGTTGATCAGATATGTAAGGCAGCGACTTGGTCTTCTCTGCACACTTTTGCCAAATTCTACAAATTTGATACTTATGCTTCTTTGGAGGCTATTTTTGGGAGAAAGGTTTTGCAAGCCGTGGTGCCTTCCATTTAGGTAGCCTGATTTGCTCCCTCCCTTCATCCGTGTCCTAAAGCTTTGGTATTGGTTCCCACAAGTAATGGATGACGCCGTGGACCGGACACACCAATGTTGGAGAAAACAGAATTTATGCTTACCTGATAAATTACTTTCTCCAACGGTGTGTCCGGTCCACGGCCCGCCCTGGTTTTCCTAATCAGGTTGAAATTTTTTTTCTTTATACACTACAGTCACCACGGCACCCTATAGTTTCTCCTTTTTCTCCTAACCGTCGGTCGAATGACTGGGGGGCGGAGCCAGAGGGGGAGCTATATGGACAGCTCTTGCTGTGTGCTCTCCTTGCCTTTCCCTGTGGGGGAGAATATTTCCTACAAGTAATGGATGACGCCGTGGACCGGACACACCGTTGGAGAAAGTAATTTATCAGGTAAGCATAAATTCTGTTTTTCTCATTCAGAATATTCTTCATCAGATATTGACACTAACAAATCTACTTTTTTATTTTTAAATAGAGTACATTCGTTTTTTGTTGAAAAGGTGTTGATTATTTTGGATATTGAAGTAACTAGTTCTTTTGATTAAGACTAGCTAACATTTAAATTCTGCTTATTAACCTTCTGTGGTTTCTTCAGAGGTTTTTTTCCAGTTCCTGATACTAGGGAATGGAATAGGCCGGGAATTTCTTTTATTCCTTCTTAAGGTTTTTAATTGTATCCTTTGCCGGCAGTTAGTTTTAAGTTTTGAGGAAGATCCCCCAAGTTAATGGGACTATCTCTACTCTTGCTAAACATACTACTATTTCTATAGCAGGTAGTATTTATTTTTTTCCTTGGGAAACTTGTATCTTATTTAAGGAAAATTATTTATTTTCTGGTACTTTTCTTAGACCTGTAATTTATTTGGCTGATGTTGCAACTGCTTCAGCTTTCTGGTTGGATACTTTAGTGCAACAAGTATCGGATTATGATTTGTTTAGCATTGTTAAATTGATCAACATGCTAATAATTTCATTTGTGTCATCATTTTTTTGATATTTTCGCAAATGAGGTTTAATCTATGTCTTTAGCTATTTTAGCTAGAAGAACTTTATGATTTCAATCTTGGAATGCTAATTTGATTTCTAAATTCCATATTTCTTTTTTTCCAAGGTAATCAATTATTTGGTTCACAATTGGATTCAATTCTTCAACTGTTACTCTGGGCTGCAAGATTGAGTTCTAAGGTTAAATATTAAGCTTTTTTTCTTACTAAGGAACGGAATTCTAAATTCTTCCCCAAGTAACATGTTTATAATTGGAAGTTTTCTTCATTCAATTTAAGCCATTTTAAAAAATCAGTCAGCTCCCCAAATTTGCATTTAGGTGCAGTTCTTATTCCAGCTTAGCTGGTAAGCGGCAGGTTAAGACTTTTTAAATAAATTTGTTTGGTTCAATTCGGTCCAAACTTCTTAGATTTGGATACAGAATAGGATTCAGAGTAAAACCGTCTGTGAGAAGTATTTTTTCTCTCTCTAACATATTCCAGCTATTCCAGTAAGGCTCACACTTTCCTGAAGTGTGTTTCAGTCCTATATGTATTGGGTACTTGTGAACGCGGCTGGTCACCCGTTGGGGCTCAAGGCGCTGCTCAGACCTGTAGTTTTCTGGGGTATTTATACCAGTTCCTTTTTAGGAACAGGATTTGGGGGCTTTATTCAAAACTATTCATTATTTCAAAGATAGAAAATCTTTTTGAATTGTCATATAAGTATACCATCTTTTAGAATGGAGTTTATATGGTCTATTCTGCCTTTTTGGTCAGTAATGGCATTATTTGTTCACAATAGATGCATATCTTCATTTTCTGTTTTCATTCAGATTATTTTCATTTTCTGAGATTCTCTTTTTTTGACAAGCATTACCAATTTGTTGCTTTTCCTTCTGGTCTAGCGACAGCTCTAAGAATCTTTTCAAGGTTCTCAGTGTTTCCTTATTTGGACGGTCTTGTGGTACTGTTTCTTCAAGACATGGTTAGAGGATCTTTTTATCAAAAGCTCTTTGATTCCTCAGACGAGGGTCACCTTTTTTAGGTTTCCAGATAGATTGTGTCAATGTCTTTGTCTCTAGCAGACAAGTGACAATTTTATTGGGTTCAGTTTGTCGGAACCTTCAGTCTCTATTTCCTTCAGTTGCTATATACATGGAAGTTTTTGGTATTATGGCTACAGCATTGGATTAGATTCCCTTTGCTCATTTTCATAAGAAACCTTTCCAGTTTTTTATACTGAATTAATGGTGGAGGGATTCTAGGATATCACTTTTTATATCTTTGAATCCCAATGTTCAACTATCTTTGATTTGGTGGTTAGATCACCATCATATAGTTCTATGGGTCTCTTCGGTTCATTCAACCTGGACCATGATCACTACAGATGCAAGTCTTTTAGTTTGGAAGGCTGTCTGGGGATCTCTGTCAGCACAGGGGGTTTGGAAATCTCAGGAGGCGAGATTACCAATCAATATTTTGGAACTCCGTGCATTTTTCAGAGTTCTTCAGTTTTGGCTTCTTTTTGAAGAAAATCGTTTATTGTTTTTCAGTCCGACAATGTCACAACTGTGGCATATGTCAATCATCAGGATGGGACTCTCAGTCCTTAGGCTGTGAAAGAAGTATCTCGGATACTTGCTTGGACTAAATCCAGCTCCTGTCTAATTTCTGCGGTCCTTTTCCCAGGTATAGACAATTGAGAAACGGATTATCTCTGTCAATCAAGCTTTACATCCGGGAGAATGGTCTTTACCTAGATGTGTTTTTTCAAATTGTTCAGATGTGTGGGCTTCCAGAAACAGATCTGATGGCATCTCATTTAAACAAGGAACTTCCCAGGGGCCTATTCAGGTCCGGGGATCCTCTGGCAGAAGCAGTGTATGCATTGACACTTCCTTGGAGTTATCAATCTGCCTATATTTTTTCGCCTCTGGTTCTTCTTTTTAGAGTGATTTTCAAAATCATCAGGGAGCAATCTTTTGTATTGCTGGTGGCTCCAGCATGGCCGCACAGGTTTTGGTATATGGTTCTTGTTCGGATGTCCAGTTGCCAATCTTGGTCACTTCCATTAAGGCCAGACCTTATATCTTAACATTCATTTTTTCCATCAGGAACTCAAATTATTAATTTGATGGTATGGAGTTTTAACGCTTAGTACTTAGTCATAGAAGTTCTTTGACTTAGTGATTAATACTATGTTGCAGGCTCGTAAATCTGTGTCTAGTAAGATTTATTATCGAGTTTGAAAGATTTCATAAATTCTCTTGGCATTCTTTTAGAATTCCTAGGATTTTATAGTTTTCTTCAGGTTGGTTTAGATAAGGGTTTTTTGTCTGCAAGTTACTTGCAAGGACAAATCTGCTTTTTCTGTGCTGTTTTCATAGAAAAATTTGCTAATCTTTCTGTTATTCATTGTTATGTTCAGGCTTTGGTTCGTATCAAGTCTGTCATTTAAGCCAATTTCTCCTCCTTGGAGTCTTAATTTGGCTCTGAGGGCTTTACAGGCTCTTCCGTTTGAGCATATGCTTTCTTTGGACATTTAAATTACTTTCATGGAAAGTATTGTTCCTTTAGACATTTCTTCAGCTAGAACAGTTTTTGATTTATCTGCTCTTTCTTGTGAGTCTCCTTTTTCTGATTTTTCATCAGGATAAGGTGGTTTTGCTGTCTTCTTTTCAATTTTTACCTAAAGTTGTGAATTTTAACAACATTAGTAGAGGAATTATTGTCCCTTCCTTGTGTCCTAATACTAAGAATTCTTTGGAGAGATTCTTACATTCTATGGATGTGGTAAGAGTTTTGAAATTATGTTCAAGCTATTCAGATTTCAGAAAGACTTCTAGTCTATTTGTTATCTTTTCTGGTTTTAGGAAAGGTCAGAAGGCTTCTGCCATTTCTTTGGCATCTTGGTTAAAGCTTTTTGATTCATCTTGCTTATTTGGAGTCGGTTTAATCCCCGCCTCAAAGGATTACGGCTCATTCTACTAGGTCAGTTTCTACTTCCTGGACTTTTAAGAATGAAACTTCTGTTGATCAGATTTGCAAAGCAACGACTTGGTCTTCTTTGCATACTTTTACTAAATTCTACCATTTTGATGTTTTCTTTTCTTCAGAAGCAGTTTTTGGTAGAATAGTACTTCAGGCAGCTGTTTCAGTTTGATTCTTCTGCTTATAATTTCAGTTTTTTTCATTATAAAGATTAAAACTTTTGATTTGGGTTGTGGATTCATTTTTCAGCGGAATTGGCTGTCTTTATTTTTATCCCTCCCTCTCTAGTGACTCTTGCGTGGAGTTCCACATATTGGGTATTTGCTATCCCATACGTCACTAGCTCATGGACTCTTGCCAATTACATCAAAGAAAACATAATTTATGTAAGAATTTACCTGATAAATTCATTTCTTTCATATTGGCAAGAGTCCATGAGACCCACCCTTTTTATGGTGGTTATGATTTTTTTTTGTATAAAGCACAATTATTCCATTTCCTTGTTGATGCTTTCGCTCCTTTCTTATCACCCCAGTTCTTGGCTATTCGTTAAACTGAATTGTGGGTGTGGTGGGGGGTGTATTCATAGGCATTTTGAGGTTTGGGAAACTTTGCCCCTCCTGGTAGGAATGTATATCCCATACGTCACTAGCTCATGGACACTTGCCAATATGAAAGAAATTAATTTATCAGGTAAATTCTTACATAAATTATGTTTTTTTGCAAACACGAAGCAGTGATGAATGTAATCGCAGGAATATCATGAACACAAAAAAGGGGTCTTTCCTAGATATAAAGACTTGCAGAATTGCATCTAACAGCTAAGATTTCTTTTTTAAAGAGTAACCTCAAATGTCCTTTAGTCATAAATTGTATATGAATAAATGACTGTTTATAATGTTGAGCATTGATTGTTATTTGACCTCGTTTTGAAGTCTTTTGGCAGAGAAAGAGATGTCTGACAGTTCTGGAAATAGAAGTTCATTTTCAGAAGATATCTGCTTTAAAATGTCTGGCATTTTAAACAGATACACGACCTTACTCAAAATATATTTGGTAATTTTGTAGTATCACAATTTTTGAATTATATCATTAGTAGTTATCTTTGCTATAATGAAATATCCTTTTTTTTTTTTTAAGTTAACTTCTTTTACTAGAAATCTTTCAATTGATATATGTTTTACCACTCTCCCAACATAGCACTCTGGTGATAAAAAAAATATTTAAAAAAAATTAGTATTTTTGATTTATTTAACTTGTATGAATGAATTATATGTACATTTTTTTATTTCACATTCTTATGTCATAGAATAGTAATTATGGCTACTAAGTTTAATTATTCTCAATTTCAAGCACAATTGTCTTATCGCCTAAAATAGTGCACTGCTGGCTCCTAATAGGAAATAAGTTTGTCAGCACAGCACATCTTGGCATGAAGGGTTTTTTATATTGAGATAAGACACACAATTATTTGTAACTTCCTAATACTCTTTCTAAACAGGCTAATTGTTACCCATAGAATACACATTAGCCAGTTTTCTGATAAAGATGTGTCTGCTCTTTTTGAAAGAAAATGTGACCTCACAGGAGGATAATATCTGACTGTGGTCTGGCTTTAAATCAGTCAACATCTAACTTCTTTTCTGCAAGTTATAAAGGCATGGTTGTAACAAATACCTTTTCTCAGATTTTTTAAAGTGAAGGTCTATTTGATGAACTAGTGCCCGGTTTTTAATAAACCTATTAAAAACAAGGGCACTTTAATTCATCGAAATTGACATTTCACAGTTTTCTTCAAAAACTTACCTTTTAATCCTGGCAGCCACTCCAGCACTTCCTCCGCCCATCGCAAGCCATCTTCGCGGGTCCAAAATGACAAATCCAACTTCCTCTAATCAGTGTTGCATCAGGCCAAGATTCCCCCGGGGGGGGGGGGGGGGAGCTGTGATTGGAGGAAGCCTGATTCGGCATTTCTGACGTCTGCAGAGGCTTCTGACAGCCGGGGAAATCGCTGGAGTGGCATTCAGGATTAAAAGGTACGTTTTGAAGAAAACCGTGAAATGTCAGTTTTGATGAATTAAAGTGCCCTTGTTTTTAATAGGTTTATTAAAAACCGGGCACTAATTCATGAAAATGGACCTTCACTTTAACACAATACCCTCCTCTGTTGTGTTCCATATTTTAAATACAAAATTACATAGGTTTTTTGCACCATAGTAATAATTTCCGCTTTATTTTATTTTTCTCCTTCATATATGGAATTGAAAGACCTCATTTTTTTTTCTTAATTGCACTGATAGCAGGAACTAGACATTCATCTCGGATTGCAGTAAGCCACTGAGTGCTTTTGGGAGTGCTGTAAAACATTTATTTTTAATATATCCATTTACTAAATATTTTAAAGTACAGTATTGAAATTGGCTACAAACACTGACAAAACTTATATATGCACACAATCCATGTATGATTCGTACATATAACATTCTTAATTGATTTGACAAATATAAATTAATCTTTAATTTCTCCAACATAGGTGTGTCCGGTCCACGGCGTCATCCTTACTTGTGGGATATTCTCTTCCCCAACAGGAAATGGCAAAGAGCCCAGCAAAGCTGGTCACATGATCCCTCCTAGGCTCCGCCTACCCCAGTCATTCTCTTTGCCGTTGTACAGGCAACATCTCCACGGAGATGGCTTAGAGTTTTTTAGTGTTTAACTGTAGTTTTTATTATTCAATCAAGAGTTTGTTATTTTAAAATAGTGCTGGTATGTACTATTTACTCTGAAACAGAAAAGAGATGAAGATTTCTGTTTGTATGAGGAAAATGATTTTAGCAACCGTTACTAAAATCCATGGCTGTTCCACACAGGACTGTTGAGAGGAATTAACTTCAGTTGGGGGAACAGTGAGCAGTCTCTTGCTGCTTGAGGTATGACACATTCTAACAAGACGATGTAATGCTGGAAGCTGTCATTTTCCCTATGGGATCCGGTAAGCCATGTTTATTAAGATAGTAAATAAGGGCTTCACAAGGGCTTATTAAGACTGTAGACTTTTTCTGGGCTAAATCGATTCATATATTACACATATTTAGCCTTGAGGAATCATTTAATCTGGGTATTTTGGTAAAATTATATCGGCAGGCACTGTTTTAGACACCTTATTCTTTAGGGGCTTTCCCTAATCATAGGCAGAGCCTCATTTTCGCGCCGGTATTGCGCACTTGTTTTTGAGAGGCATGACATGCAGTCGCATGTGTGAGGAGCTCTGATACATAGAAAAGACTTTCTGAAGGCGTCATTTGGTATCGTATTCCCCTTTGGGCTTGGTTGGGTCTCAGCAAAGCAGATACCAGGGACTGTAAAGGGGTTAAAGTTAAAAACGGCTCCGGTTCCGTTATTTTAAGGGTTGAAGCTTCCAAATTTGGTGTGCAATACTTTTAAGGCTTTAAGACACTGTGGTGAAATTTTGGTGAATTTTGAACAATTCCTTCATACTTTTTCGCAATTGCAGTAATAAAGTGTGTTCAGTTTAAAATTTAAAGTGACAGTAACGGTTTTATTTTAAAACGTTTTTTGTACTTTGTTATCAAGTTTATGCCTGTTTAACATGTCTGAACTACCAGATAGACTGTGTTCTGAATGTGGGGAAGCCAGGGTTCCTTCTCATTTAAATAAATGTGATTTATGTGACAATGAAAATGATGCCCAAGATGATTCCTCAAGTGAGGGGAGTAAGCATGGTACTGCATCATTCCCTCCTTCGTCTACACGAGTCTTGCCCACTCAGGAGGCCCCTAGTACATCTAGCGCGCCAATACTCCTTACTATGCAACAATTAACGGCTGTAATGGATAATTCTATCAAAAACATTTTAGCCAAAATGCCCACTTATCAGCGTAAGCGCGACTGCTCTGTTTTAGATACTGAAGAGCATGACGACGCTGATGATAATGGTTCTGAAATGCCCCTACACCAGTCTGATGGGGCCAGGGAGGTTTTGTCTGAGGGAGAAATTTCAGATTCAGGGAAAATTTCTCAACAAGCTGAACCCGATGTGATTACATTTAAATTTAAGTTGGAACATCTCCGCGCTCTGCTTAAGGAGGTATTATCCACTCTGGATGATTGTGAGAATTTGATCATCCCAGAGAAACTATGTAAAATGGACAAGTTCCTAGAGGTCCCGGGGCTCCCAGAAGCTTTTCCTATACCCAAGCGGGTGGCGGACATTGTAAATAAAGAATGGGAAAGGCCCGGTATACCTTTCGTCCCTCCCCCCATATTTAAAAAATTGTTTCCTATGGTCGACCCCAGAAAGGACTTATGGCAGACAGTCCCCAAGGTCGAGGGAGCGGTTTCCACCTTAAACAAACGCACCACTATACCCATAGAAGATAGTTGTGCTTTCAAAGATCCTATGGATAAAAAATTAGAAGGTTTACTTAAAAAGATGTTTGTTCAGCAGGGTTACCTTCTACAACCAATTTCATGCATTGTCCCTGTCACTACAGCCGCGTGTTTCTGGTTCGATGAGCTAGTAAAGGCGGTCGATAGTGATTCTCCTCCTTATGAGGAGATTATGGACAGAATCCGTGCTCTCAAATTGGCTAATTCTTTCACCCTAGACGCCACTTTGCAATTGGCTAGGTTAGCGGCTAAGAATTCTGGGTTTGCTATTGTGGCGCGCAGAGCGCTTTGGTTGAAATCTTGGTCAGCTGATGCATCTTCCAAGAACAAACTACTTAACATTCCTTTCAAGGGGAAAACGCTGTTTGGCCCTGACTTGAAAGAGATTATCTCTGATATCACTGGGGGTAAGGGCCACGCCCTTCCTCAGGATCGGTCTTTCAAGGCCAAAAATAAACCTAATTTTCGTCCCTTTCGTAGAAACGGACCAGCCCAAAGTGCTACGTCCTCTAAGCAAGAGGGTAATACTTCTCAAGCCAAGCCAGCCTGGAGACCAATGCAAGGCTGGAACAAGGGAAAGCAGGCCAAGAAACCTGCCACTGCTACCAAGACAGCATGAAATGTTGGCCCCCGATCCGGGACCGGATCTGGTGGGGGGCAGACTCTCTCTCTTCGCTCAGGCTTGGGCAAGAGATGTTCTGGATCCTTGGGCACTAGAAATAGTCTCCCAAGGTTATCTTCTGGAATTCAAGGGGCTTCCCCCAAGGGGGAGGTTCCACAGGTCTCAGTTGTCTTCAGACCACATAAAAAGACAGGCATTCTTACATTGTGTAGAAGACCTGTTAAAAATGGGAGTGATTCATCCTGTTCCATTAGGAGAACAAGGGATGGGGTTCTACTCCAATCTGTTCATAGTTCCCAAAAAAGAGGGAACGTTCAGACCAATCTTAGATCTCAAGATCTTAAACAAGTTTCTCAAGGTTCCATCGTTCAAAATGGAAACCATTCGAACAATTCTTCCTTCCATCCAGGAAGGTCAATTCATGACCACGGTGGATTTAAAGGATGCGTATCTACATATTCCTATCCACAAGGAACATCATCGGTTCCTAAGGTTCGCATTCCTGGACAAGCATTACCAATTCGTGGCGCTTCCTTTCGGATTAGCCACTGCTCCAAGGATTTTCACAAAGGTACTAGGGTCCCTTCTAGCGGTGCTAAGACCAAGGGGCATTGCAGTAGTACCTTACTTGGACGACATTCTGATTCAAGCGTCGTCCCTTCCTCAAGCAAAGGCTCACACGGACATAGTCCTGGCCTTTCTCAGATCTCACGGATGGAAAGTGAACGTGGAAAAGAGTTCTCTATCTCCGTCGACAAGAGTTCCCTTCTTGGGAACAATAATAGACTCCTTAGAAATGAGGATTTTTCTGACAGAGGCCAGAAAAACAAAACTTCTAAACTCTTGTCGGATACTTCATTCCGTTCCTCTTCCTTCCATAGCGCAGTGCATGGAAGTGATAGGTTTGATGGTAGCGGCAATGGACATAGTTCCTTTTGCGCGCATTCATCTAAGACCATTACAACTGTGTATGCTCAGTCAGTGGAATGGGGACTATACAGACTTGTCTCCGAAGATACAAGTAAATCAGAGGACCAGAGACTCACTCCGTTGGTGGCTGTCCCTGGACAACCTGTCACAAGGGATGACCTTCCGCAGACCAGAGTGGGTCATTGTCACGACCGACGCCAGTCTGATAGGCTGGGGCGCGGTCTGGGGATCCCTGAAAGCTCAGGGTCTTTGGTCTCGGGAAGAATCTCTTCTACCGATAAATATTCTGGAACTGAGAGCGATATTCAATGCTCTCAAGGCTTGGCCTCAGCTAGCGAGGGCCAAGTTCATACGGTTTCAATCAGACAACATGACGACTGTTGCGTACATCAACCATCAGGGGGGAACAAGGAGTTCCCTGGCGATGGAAGAAGTGACCAAAATCATTCAATGGGCGGAGACTCGCTCCTGCCACCTGTCTGCAATCCACATCCCAGGAGTGGAAAATTGGGAAGCGGATTTTCTGAGTCGTCAGACATTGCATCCGGGGGAGTGGGAACTCCATCCGGAAATCTTTGCCCAAATCACTCAACTGTGGGGCATTCCAGACATGGATCTGATGGCCTCTCGTCAGAACTTCAAGGTTCCTTGCTACGGGTCCAGATCCAGGGATCCCAAGGCGACTCTAGTAGATGCACTAGTAGCACCTTGGACCTTCAAACTAGCTTATGTATTCCCGCCGTTTCCTCTCATCCCCAGGCTGGTAGCCAGGATCAATCAGGAGAGGGCGTCGGTGATCTTGATAGCTCCTGCGTGGCCACGCAGGACTTGGTATGCAGACCTGGTGAATATGTCATCGGCTCCACCATGGAAGCTACCTTTGAGACGAGACCACCTTGTTCAAGGTCCGTTCGAACATCCGAATCTGGTCTCACTCCAGCTGACTGCTTGGAGATTGAACGCTTGATCTTATCAAAGCGAGGGTTCTCAGATTCTGTTATTGATACTCTTGTTCAGGCCAGAAAGCCTGTAACTAGAAAAATTTACCACAAAATTTGGAAAAAATATATCTGTTGGTGTGAATCTAAAGGATTCCCTTGGGACAAGGTTAAGATTCCTAAGATTCTATCCTTCCTTCAAGAAGGATTGGAAAAAGGATTATCTGCAAGTTCCTTGAAGGGACAGATTTCTGCCTTGTCTGTGTTACTTCACAAAAAGCTGGCAGCTGTGCCAGATGTTCAAGCCTTTGTTCAGGCTCTGATTAGAATCAAGCCTGTTTACAAACCTTTGACTCCTCCTTGGAGTCTCAACTTAGTTCTTTCAGTTCTTCAGGGGGTTCCGTTTGAACCCTTACATTCCGTTGATATTAAGTTATTATCTTGGAAAGTTTTGTTTTTGGTTGCAATTTCTTCTGCTAGAAGAGTTTCAGAATTATCTGCTCTGCAGTGTTCTCCTCCTTATCTGGTGTTCCATGCAGATAAGGTGGTTTTACGTACTAAACCTGGTTTTCTTCCAAAAGTTGTTTCTAACAAAAACATTAACCAGGAGATAGTCGTGCCTTGTCTGTGTCCGAAACCAGTTTCAAAGAAGGAACGTTTGTTGCACAATTTGGATGTTGTTCGCGCTCTAAAATTCTATTTAGATGCTACAAAGGATTTTAGACAAACATCTTCCTTGTTTGTTGTTTATTCTGGTAAAAGGAGAGGTCAAAAAGCAACTTCTACCTCTCTCTCTCTTTGGATTAAAAGCATCATCAGATTGGCTTACGAGACTGCCGGACGGCAGCCTCCTGAAAGAATCACAGCTCATTCCACTAGGGCTGTGGCTTCCACATGGGCCTTCAAGAACGAGGCTTCTGTTGATCAGATATGTAGGGCAGCGACTTGGTCTTCACTGCACACTTTTACCAAATTTTACAAGTTTGATACTTTTGCTTCTTCTGAGGCTATTTTTGGGAGAAAGGTTTTGCAAGCCGTGGTGCCTTCCATTTAGGTGACCTGATTTGCTCCCTCCCTTCATCCGTGTCCTAAAGCTTTGGTATTGGTTCCCACAAGTAAGGATGACGCCGTGGACCGGACACACCTATGTTGGAGAAAACAGAATTTATGTTTACCTGATAAATTACTTTCTCCAACGGTGTGTCCGGTCCACGGCCCGCCCTGGTTTTTTAATCAGGTCTGATAATTTATTTTCTTTAACTACAGTCACCACGGTATCATATGGTTTCTCCTATGCAAATATTCCTCCTTAACGTCGGTCGAATGACTGGGGTAGGCGGAGCCTAGGAGGGATCATGTGACCAGCTTTGCTGGGCTCTTTGCCATTTCCTGTTGGGGAAGAGAATATCCCACAAGTAAGGATGACGCCGTGGACCGGACACACCGTTGGAGAAAGTAATTTATCAGGTAAACATAAATTCTGTTATTATAGCTTACTAATTAATTTTAGAAGAACCTCCTGAATGTATTTGGCCAAATATGTGATCAATGCTAACCCCTGTAGCTGTATTGATTTAGTGTGTGTGTGTTTTTGTTTTTAAATACATTGTAAAGAAAAAAAGGGAGTTCTTTCTCTGTCATATTCGAAAGATTCTGTGTTTTTTTTCAAGGAGTAAGGAAGCAGCCAGTTCTGTATTTTAGTAAAAAAAATAATAGTATATATGCCTGTTAAACAGGATGGAATAAGCTATGCAAATACTGAATGTTGATACAGACACCATTAAAATATTACAGGGTGTGTGTTTATAGATATAGAGAGAGAGATGTGTCTATATAAACAAAAATTTGTGGAGGGGGTTATATGTTATAATATATGTTGTAATCTTTCTGTGACAAAAATAATTAAAAAAAAAATATTTTATATAGTTCATACTTGCAGCACACATTAATGCAGATTTGCAAGATTGTACTATTGGCTTACTACTTGCAATGTTTTGCAAACATGAAGCAGTGATGAATGTAATCCAGGAATATCATGAACACAAAAAGGGGTCTTTACAAGATATTATTTTTAAATACATTGTAAAAAAAAAAGTGTGTTCTTTCTCTTTAGTGTCATATTCGAAAGATTCTGTGATTTTAAAGAGTAGGGAAACTGCCAGTTCTGTATTTTAGTAAAAAAAAAATTGTATATATGCCTGTTAAACAGGAGGGAATAAGGTATGCAAATACTGAATGTTGATACAGACTCCAGTAAATATTACTGTGTGTGTGTTTATATATATATATATATATATGTGTGTGTGTGTGTATGTGTGTGTGTGTGTGTGTGTGTGTGTATATATATGTATATATGTATATATATATATATATGTGTGTATATATATATATATATATGTGTGTATATATATATATATATGTGTATATATATATGTGTGTATATATATATGTGTGTATATATATATGTGTGTATATATATATGTGTATATATATATATGTGTATATATATGTATATGTGTATATATATGTATATGTGTATATATATATATATATGTATATATATATATATATATATATATATATATATATATATATATATATATATGTATATATATATGTGTATATATATATATGTATATATATATATAGACACACACACACACACAGCTCTGGAAAAAAATTGAGACCACTGCAACATTATAATTTTCTCTGGTTTTACTATTTATTGGTATGTGTGAGTAAAATGAACATTTTTGTTTTATTCTGTAAACTACTGACACTTCTCCCAAATTCCAAATAAAAATATTGTCATTTAGACCCTTTATTTGCAGAAAATGACACCTGGTCAAAATAACAAAATATACAGGGTTTTCAGACCTCAAATAATTAAAAGAAAACGTTCATATTTTATTTTTTTTAACTTCGCAGCAGTTCTGAAATGTGTTTGCTGGGATAACCCTGATTTTCAATCACAGGTTTCATGACCAGTCTTTTGCATTGCTATTGGGGGACTTTATGCCGATCCTGGTCCAAAAATTCAAGCAACTGTACTTTATTTGATGGCTTGTGACCACCCATCTTCCTCTTGATCACATTCCAGAGATTTTCAATGAGGTTCAGGTCTGGAAATTAGGATGGCCATGCCAGGGTCTTGATCTGGTGTTCTTCCCTCCACACCTTGATTGACCTGGCTGTATTGAATGGAGCATTGTACTGCTGGAAAAACCAATTCTCAGAGTTGGGGAACATTGTCATAGCAGAAGGAAGCAAGTTTTATTCAAGGTTAAACTTGTACGTGGCTTGATTAATGGATCCTTAAGCCAAATCAGTTGATGACCTGTAATCGGGCAGCTTTATCTTTGTGAAGGACACATGAATCAAGCCACATAGGTTATCCTGGAGGAAAACTTGCTTCCTCCTTATCTGACAATGTTCCCCCTCTCTGAGGATTGTTTTTTCCCCAGCATGACAATGCTCCATGTGACACAGCCAGGTTAATCAAGCTGTGTATGGAGGACCAACAGATCAAGACTTGGTCATGGCCATCCCAATTTTCAGACCTGAACCCCATTGTAAAT
This sequence comes from Bombina bombina, assembly GCF_027579735.1. Taxonomy (NCBI): domain Eukaryota; kingdom Metazoa; phylum Chordata; class Amphibia; order Anura; family Bombinatoridae; genus Bombina; species Bombina bombina. The sequence continues at coordinate 754,923,452 of NC_069499.1, read as the reverse complement.
CACTGGAATGTGATCAAGAGGAAGATAGATGGTCACAAGCCATCAAACAAAGCAGAGCAGCTTGCATTTTTGCGCCGCAACAGTAATGTGAAAGACTGGTGGATAGCATGCCAAGATGCATGAAAGCGGTGATTGAAAATCAGGGTTATTCCACCAAATATTTATTTCTGAACTCTTGGTAAGTTAAAACATAAATATTGTGTTTAAAAATTAACATACACTTGTTTTCTTTGCATTATTAGAGGTCTGAAAACACTGCTATTTTTATTAAAAAAAAAATTTGCTCTAAATTACTATATATTTTTTTTTTTTTGCAAATATTTTTTGATTTTTCGTTAGATAAGAAAGAAAAACGGCTGTACGACCAAAGCGTACTACAAGTACAGAGTCACATATGCATACATGAATATAGATTCAGAATAACAAGTGTAAGAACAATATGACATTGAGGATCCAAGCTCTCCTCCATACTCCTAGGGGAGCTAGCTGGATCTATCAATATGATCCAATAATGAATGGGAAGGGGGAGGGAGCAGGGGGGGGCATAGAACTTATATGGTTGGGATATGGGCTGTGGTAAAGCTTTACATGCGGACTAGGCCCTCTCAAAGCTGGGGAGCCTTAGGGTATCAAAGCTACATTTCCATTCTGACCATATTAATTCAAAAAAGTCGGATTTTTCCATAGTGTAATGTTTTTTTTCCATCGAATAAGTGTACGCCATTAAGGAAACGTCCGACCATGCAGGAGGGCTCGATCTTTTCCACGCTTTGGCTATAGAGTTTAACGGCTGAGAATAGGTGTATACAGAGTATGCCATAGTGTCTGGGCAATTTACATGTTCCTAAATGAGAGAGGGCTACCTCTGGGGTCCTGGGCAGGGTGATTCCCATGTATGTTAGTGTGGTAAAGCACTTCTTCCAGATCGGTTTAAGTTTAGGGCAATTCCACCACATATGGGTCATGTCTCCTATGTGAGCACAGTCCCTCAGGTTGGGGAAGTCGTGGGGAAAAGTTTGGCTAACCTTGCTGGAACATAATACCAGTGCATGAGGAGTTTGATGTAGGTTTCGTATATAGTGACACAATGCAATGCTTTTTTCGTGAGCAAAAGTGTGCGGTGCCATTCCTTAGTGGGAACTGACAAATTAAAATTTTGCTCCCATTTAAGGATGTGTGGGGCTTTATCACCTGGAGTCGCGCCTTCCATCAGAGTGTAGTGTAGGGATAGCACTTTGCCTAACTGAAGCCCCTGCTGCCACCTGGCTTCCCATATTGTTAACTGGCGTGAGGATGAGGGCTTAAAGCCCCATCTAGACAAGCTGATTACCCTGTGTTCAAAAGTCATGTATGGTGGGACGGGCAGGGGGCTTTTGATTTGAGTGAATTCCACATAAGCACCTTGGGGAGTCGTGGACCATAAGTCCGCTACTTTTAAGAGACCCAGCTTAGCCCAGGATACTGGGTGCGAGTCCAGCAGGCCCGTTAGGAGGCCGGCAATAGTGGTTATTGGGGACGGATGGGGGGGCCACCTGTTTATAGTGTCGTAATTGTTCCCAAGCTGCTAGGCATTCTCGGATTACCGGGTTCATCACACTGAGGAGTTTCCTACAGTGTGGAGGTGTCCATATTAAGTCCCTCAGGGACAGGTCATATGGTAGAGAGGCCTGTTCAATGCTCCTCCATTTACTATCTAAGTCCTTTACGCCCCACTGGGATGTGTGTGTGTGTGAGCATTGCCGCCTCAATGTATCTAGATATGGACGGGGAGGCTACCCCCCATGCATTCTAGGATACTGCAAATGTTTATGGGCTATACAAGGAGGTTTGCCCTGCCAAATATATTTGGTACATGCACTCTGAAGCTGTAGAAAAAGAGACAGAGGGACCCCAATAGGGAGAGATCTGAAGACATATGTTAGTTTGGGGAGGTAGCTCATTTTTAGGGCGGTAATACGTCCTAGCCATGAGACAGTTTTGAATTTCCACTTCCGACTTAAGGACCGGAGTTCCGAAAGTATTGGTTTGTAATTATCATCTATCATTTGGGGGAATGTATTAGATATTTTGACTCCCAAGTGGGAAATTTGGTAATTGTTAACTATGAATTTGTGTTTGTCGTGTAGGCATTTGGAGACGTCTTAAGATAAAGCTTGCGTGTATATTTCAGATTTATTGTGGTTTAGTTTATAGTATGAATGGGTACTAAATGTCTCTAGAAGGGATAAAAGTTTGGGTATCGTTTGTAGAGGTTTGGAGATGAAGATTGTGGTGTCATCGGCAAATAAAGCAACCTTGTGAATCGTACCATGGAAATTACTATATTTTTATTTGGGAGAAATGTTGCCAGTCGTTTTAAAGAATAAAACAAAAATGTTTATTTTACTCGCACATCTATACATTTTTAAAACCAGAGAAACATAATTTTGCAGTGGTCTCTTAATTGTTTTCCAGAGGTGTGTATATATACGTACTTACGTGTGTGTATGTATGTATGTGTGTGTATAGCAAATACAGCAGTGCATTAGCAATCACAATAAGTTGTCCTTTATTTTGTTTTGTTTTTGTAGGATGGGACCACATACAAACAATAGATTCCTTATTGAGGAAAGGTGGATACAAAGCTGCAATCAGTAATGACTTCAGGAAAACTATTAAACTGACAAGGTAGGTTTATATTTCAACAAACACTAACTACATTGGAAAAGGTCTGCACATAAAGTACATCTTTTATAAGCAATTGTGGTCTGCATTGTTTTTTTTTTTTATTTAAGACTTGTATCTCCTTTTCCTATGCCATTTGGGTACCGCTGTAAAATAGCTACTTCAGTGATCAGATAATTACGGTTTGTAAAACTAGTATGCACTTCCAGTTCTCACTGGATTGAAAAACTAAAAATTTACATAAACAGTTACAGTACAAAAGAAGAGCAAAGTAAAGTATATTGCAATTGTTGTTTTTCTTTAACTATGTGCCTATCTAAATATTTTAGGTTAGAGTCTTAGACTGTTTATTTTCCCTTTAATGGATTAAGTGGTGTCCCTTTTTATTTAGTTACTGTCTATTATTTTGTCTCATTTTTGATGCTGCTTAAATATTGTTTTTTTATATATTCTGAACTGGTGGGTCTTTTACCTTTCTGCTCTGTTGAAGTTCATTTTTCTTTCATGTAATTGGCATGAGCTAGTAACGTATGGGATATACAATCTTACCAGGAGGGGCAAAGTTTCCCAAACCTCAAAATGCCTATAAATACACCCCCTCACCACACCCACAATTCAGTTTTACAAACTTTGCCTCCCTATGGAGGTGGTTAAGTAAGTTTGTGCTTGATTTTCTTCTGTGATATTCGCTACTCAGCATTTTGAAGCCCGTTTCCTCTCAGAGTACAGTGAATGTCAGACGGATGTGAAGGGAGTATCTCCTATTTATTTTATGGTTTTCCTCACAGGAAATCTTTTCAAAGGTTCTGTTATCGGTCGTAGATAGATTGACGATATACTCTCATATTCCATTACCTCTACTGTTACTGTTTCAGTACTGGTTTGGCTATCTGCTATATGTGGATGGGTGTCTTTCGGTAAGTATGTTTACATTACTTAAGACACTCTCAGCTATGGTGCGGCACTTTATGTATTAATATAAAAGTTCTAAATATATGTTTTGTAGTTATAGTTGCCATGAGTCAGGTTTATGTATATTTCCTTTCTCCAACATAGGTGTGTCCGGTCCACGGCGTCATCCTTACTTGTGGGATATTCTCTTCCCCAACAGGAAATGGCAAAGAGCCCAGCAAAGCTGGTCACATGATCCCTCCTAGGCTCCGCCTACCCCAGTCATTCTCTTTGCCGTTGTACAGGCAACATCTCCACGGAGATGGCTTAGAGTTTTTTAGTGTTTAACTGTAGTTTTTATTATTCAATCAAGAGTTTGTTATTTTGAAATAGTGCTGGTATGTACTATTTACTCAGAAACAGAAAAGAGATGAAGATTTCTGTTTGTATGAGGAAAATGATTTTAGCAACCGTCACTAAAATCCATGGCTGTTCCACACAGGACTGTTGAGAGCAATTAACTTCAGTTGGGGGAACAGTGAGCAGTCTCTTGCTGCTTGAGGTATGACACATTCTAACAAGACGATGTAATGCTGGAAGCTGTCATTTTCCCTATGGGATCCGGTAAGCCATGTTTATTAAGATCGTAAATAAGGGCTTCACAAGGGCTTATTAAGACTGTAGACTTTTTCTGGGCTAAATCGATTCATTATTAACACATATTTAGCCTTGAGGAATCATTTAATCTGGGTATTTTGATATAATAATATCGGCAGGCACTGTTTTAGACACCTTATTCTTTAGGGGCTTTCCCAAATCATAGGCAGAGCCTCATTTTCGCGCCGGTGTTGCGCACTTGTTTTTGAGAGGCATGACATGCAGTCGCATGTGAGAGGAGCTCTGATACTTAGAAAAGACTTTCTGAAGGCGTCATTTGGTATCGTATTCCCCTTTGGGCTTGGTTGGGTCTCAGCAAAGCAGATACCAGGGACTGTAAAGGGGTTAAAGTTAAAAACGGCTCCGGTTCCGTTATTTTAAGGGTTAAAGCTTCCAAATTTGGTGTGCAATACTTTTAAGGCTTTAAGACACTGTGGTGAAAATTTGGTGAATTTTGAACAATTCCTTCATATTTTTTCGCAATTGCAGTAATAAAGTGTGTTCAGTTTAAAATTTAAAGTGACAGTAACGGTTTTATTTTAAAACGTTTTTTGTACTTTGTTATCAAGTTTATGCCTGTTTAACATGTCTGAACTACCAGATAGACTGTGTTCTGAATGTGGGGAAGCCAGAATTCCTATTCATTTAAATAAATGTGATTTATGTGACAATGACAATGATGCCCAAGATGATTCCTCAAGTGAGGGGAGTAAGCATGGTACTGCATCATTCCCTCCTTCGTCTACACGAGTCTTGCCCACTCAGGAGGCCCCTAGTACATCTAGCGCGCCAATACTCCTTACTATGCAACAATTAACGGCTGTAATGGATAATTCTGTCAAAAACATTTTAGCCAAAATGAACACTTATCAGCGTAAGCGCGACTGCTCTGTTTTAGATACTGAAGAGCATGACGACGCTGATAATAATGGTTCTGAAGGGCCCCTAAACCAGTCTGATGGGGCCAGGGAGGTTTTGTCTGAGGGAGAAATTACTGATTCAGGGAACATTTCTCAACAAGCTGAACCTTATGTGATTACGTTTAAATTTAAGTTGGAACATCTCCGCATTCTGCTTAAGGAGGTATTATCCACTCTGGATGATTGTGACAAGTTGGTCATCCCAGAGAAACTATGTAAAATGGACAAGTTCCTAGAGGTCCCGGGGCTCCCAGAAGCTTTTCCTATACCCAAGCGGGTGGCGGACATTGTTAATAAAGAATGGGAAAGGCCCGGTATTCCTTTCGTCCCTCCCCCCATATTTAAAAAATTGTTTCCTATGGTCGACCCCAGAAAGGACTTATGGCAGACAGTCCCCAAGGTCGAGGGAGCGGTTTCCACTTTAAACAAACGCACCACTATACCCATAGAGGATAGTTGTGCTTTCAAAGATCCTATGGATAAAAAATTAGAAGGTTTACTTAAAAAGATGTTTGTTCAGCAGGGTTACCTTCTACAACCAATTTCATGCATTGTCCCTGTCGCTACAGCCGCGTGTTTCTGGTTCGATGAGCTGATAAAGGCGGTCGATAGTGATTCTCCTCCTTATGAGGAGATTATGGACAGAATCAATGCTCTCAAATTGGCTAATTCTTTCACCCTAGACGCCACTTTGCAATTGGCTAGGTTAGCGGCTAAGAATTCTGGGTTTGCTATTGTGGCGCGCAGAGCGCTTTGGTTGAAATCTTGGTCAGCTGATGCGTCTTCCAAGAACAAGCTACTTAACATTCCTTTCAAGGGGAAAACGCTGTTTGGCCCTGACTTGAAAGAGATTATCTCTGATATCACTGGGGGTAAGGGTCACGCCCTTCCTCAGGATCGGCCTTTCAAGGCAAAAAATAAACCTAATTTTCGTCCCTTTCGTAGAAACGGACCAGCCCAAAGTGCTACGTCCTCTAAGCAAGAGGGTAATACTTCTCAAGCCAAGCCAGCTTGGAGACCAATGCAAGGCTGGAACAAGGGAAAGCAGGCCAAGAAACCTGCCACTGCTACCAAGACAGCATGAAATGTTGGCCCCCGATCCGGGACCGGATCTGGTGGGGGGCAGACTCTCTCTCTTCGCTCAGGCTTGGGCAAGAGATGTTCTGGATCCTTGGGCGCTAGAAATAGTCTCCCAAGGTTATCTTCTGGAATTCAAAGGGCTTCCCCCAAGGGGGAGGTTCCACAGGTCTCAGTTGTCTTCAGACCACATAAAAAGACAGGCATTCTTACATTGTGTAGAAGACCTGTTAAAAATGGGAGTGATTCATCCTGTTCCATTAGGAGAACAAGGGATGGGGTTCTACTCCAATCTGTTCATAGTTCCCAAAAAAGAGGGAACGTTCAGACCAATCTTAGATCTCAAGATCTTAAACAAGTTTCTCAAGGTTCCATCGTTCAAGATGGAAACCATTCGAACTATTCTTCCTTCCATCCAGGAAGGTCAATTCATGACCACGGTGGATTTAAAGGATGCGTATCTACATATTCCTATCCACAAGGAACATCATCGGTTCCTAAGGTTCGCATTCCTGGACAAGCATTACCAGTTCGTGGCGCTTCCTTTCGGATTAGCCACTGCTCCAAGGATTTTCACAAAGGTACTAGGGTCCCTTCTAGCTGTGCTAAGACCAAGGGGCATTGCTGTAGTACCTTACTTGGACGACATTCTGATTCAAGCGTCGTCCCTTCCTCAAGCAAAGGCTCACACGGACATTGTCCTGGCCTTTCTCAGATCTCACGGATGGAAAGTGAACGTGGAAAAGAGTTCTCTATCTCCGTCAACAAGGGTTCCCTTCTTGGGAACAATAATAGACTCCTTAGAAATGAGGATTTTTCTGACAGAGGCCAGAAAAACAAAACTTCTAGACTCTTGTCGGATACTTCATTCCGTTCCTCTTCCTTCCATAGCGCAGTGCATGGAAGTGATAGGTTTGATGGTAGCGGCAATGGACATAGTTCCTTTTGCGCGCATTCATCTAAGACCATTACAACTGTGCATGCTCAGTCAGTGGAATGGGGACTATACAGACTTGTCTCCGAAGATACAAGTAAATCAGAGGACCAGAGACTCACTCCGTTGGTGGCTGTCCCTGGACAACCTGTCACAAGGGATGACATTCCGCAGACCAGAGTGGGTCATTGTCACGACCGACGCCAGTCTGATGGGCTGGGGCGCGGTCTGGGGATCCCTGAAAGCTCAGGGTCTTTGGTCTCGGGACGAATCTCTTCTACCGATAAATATTCTGGAACTGAGAGCGATATTCAATGCTCTCAAGGCTTGGCCTCAGCTAGCGAGGGCCAAGTTCATACGGTTTCAATCAGACAACATGACAACTGTTGCGTACATCAACCATCAGGGGGGAACAAGGAGTTCCCTAGCGATGGAAGAAGTGACCAAAATCATTCTATGGGCGGAGTCTCACTCCTGCCACCTGTCTGCTATCCACATCCCAGGAGTGGAAAATTGGGAAGCGGATTTTCTGAGTCGTCAGACATTGCATCCGGGGGAGTGGGAACTCCATCCGGAAATCTTTGCCCAAGTCACTCAGCTGTGGGACATTCCAGACATGGATCTGATGGTTAGAATCAAGCCTGTTTACAAACCTTTGACTCCTCCTTGGAGTCTCAACTTAGTTCTTTCAGTTCTTCAGGGGGTTCCGTTTGAACCCTTACATTCCGTTGATATTAAGTTATTATCTTGGAAAGTTTTGTTTTTGGTTGCAATTTCTTCTGCTAGAAGAGTTTCGGAACTATCTGCTCTGCAGTGTTCTCCTCCTTATCTGGTGTTCCATGCAGATAAGGTGGTTTTACGTACTAAACCTGGTTTTCTTCCAAAAGTTGTTTCTAACAAAAACATTAACCAGGAGATTATCGTACCTTCTCTGTGTCCGAAACCAGTTTCGAAGAAGGAACGTTTGTTGCACAACTTGGATGTTGTTCGCGCTCTAAAATTCTATTTAGATGCTACAAAGGATTTTAGACAAACATCTTCCTTGTTTGTTGTTTATTCCGGTAAAAGGAGAGGTCAAAAAGCAACTTCTACCTCTCTCTCTTTTTGGATTAAAAGCATCATCAGATTGGCTTACGAGACTGCCGGAAGGCAGCCTCCCGAAAGAATCACAGCTCATTCCACTAGGGCTGTGGCTTCCACATGGGCCTTCAAGAACGAGGCTTCTGTTGATCAGATATGTAGGGCAGCGACTTGGTCTTCACTGCACACTTTTACCAAATTTTACAAGTTTGATACTTTTGCTTCTTCTGAGGCTATTTTTGGGAGAAAGGTTTTGCAAGCCGTGGTGCCTTCCATTTAGGTGACCTGATTTGCTCCCTCCCTTCATCCGTGTCCTAAAGCTTTGGTATTGGTTCCCACAAGTAAGGATGACGCCGTGGACCGGACACACCTATGTTGGAGAAAACAGAATTTATGTTTACCTGATAAATTACTTTCTCCAACGGTGTGTCCGGTCCACGGCCCGCCCTGGTTTTTTTAATCAGGTCTGATAATTTATTTTCTTTAACTACAGTCACCACGGTATCATATGGTTTCTCCTATGCAAATATTCCTCCTTTACGTCGGTCGAATGACTGGGGTAGGCGGAGCCTAGGAGGGATCATGTGACCAGCTTTGCTGGGCTCTTTGCCATTTTCTGTTGGGGAAGAGAATATCCCACAAGTAAGGATGACGCCGTGGACCGGACACACCGTTGGAGAAAGTAATTTATCAGGTAAACATAAATTCTGTTTTTGCAGACTTTCAGTTTTATATTTTGGGAAAAAACATATTTAGGAAAATATTTTTCTTACCTGGGGTATATTTTTTTTTTTTTTTTTCAAATTGACTGCTTTTTCATTAAATTTTCACGGGCAATATTAGGCTCGCAAGGTCGCAAAATGCTGTGGTTTATTGCATCATTTTTTTGGCGCGAAGGTACTTCCGGAGACGCAAATTCGTCATTTCCGGCGTCTTAGTTGACGCAAGTTCCTTGTACAAGGTTGCGTCTGCAATGACGTGAGTGTCATTTCCGGATGTTGGCGCCAAAAAAATTAATTTTGTGTTGTGCGTCATACTTGGCGCCAAATTCAGAAGGCTTTGTCTGATATTCTGGCTGCTAATAAATGTAAGAGGTCTTTTAAAACTTCTCATAAAGTTGATAAAAATTTCAAATGACCGACAACATACTGAATTATCCTCCTCCTGATGAGGATCTATCTGATTCAGAAGATCATACCTCAGATATTGACACTGACAAATCTACTTATCTATTTAAAATTGAGTATATTTGTTCCTTGTTAAGAGGTGTTGATTACTTTGGATATTGAGGAAACTAGTCCTCTTGATACTAAAACTAGTAAACGTTTAAATTCTGTTTATAAGCCTCCTGTGGTTACTCCAGAGGTTTTTCTAGTTCCTGATGCTATTTCTGATATGATTTCTAAGGAATGGAATAGGCCTGGTGGTACTTTTATCCCTTCTTCAAGGTTTAAAAAATTGTATTCTTTGCCAGCAGTTAGATTGGAGTTTTGGGAAAAGATCCCCAAAGTTGATGGGGCTATTTCTACTCTTGCCAAACGTACTACTATTCCTATGGAAGATAGTACTTCCTTTAAGGACCCTTTAGATAGGAAACTTGAATCTTATCTAAGGAAAGCTTATTTATATTCTGGCTATCTTCTCAGGCCTGCCATTTCTATGGCTGATGTTGCACCTGCATCTACTTTTTGGTTGGAAAGTTTAGCGCAACAGGAAATGGATCCTGATTTGTCTAGCATTGTTCGCTTGCTTCAACATGCTAATCATTTTATCTGTGATGCCATTTTTTATATCATCAAAATTGATGTTAAATCTGTCTTTAGCTATTTTAGCTAGAAGAGCTTTGTGGCTCAAATATTGGAATGCTGACATGGTATCTAAGTCTAGATTACCATCTTTCTTTCCAAGGTAATAATTTATTTGGTTCTCAGTTGGATTCGATTATTTCAACTGTCACTTGGGGGAAGGGAGTTTTTTTGCCTCAGGATAAGATCTAAGGGTAAATCTAAAGCTTCTAACTGTTTTCTTTCCTTTCAACAGAATAAGGAACAGAAACCCAATCCTTCCCCCAAAGAATCTGGTTCCAATTCGAAACCTTCGAGTTGGAATAAATCCAAGACCTTAAAAAAAAAACAAAGCCAGCCCTCAAGTCTGCATTAAGGTGCGGCCCTCATTCCAGCTCAGCTGGTGGGGGGGCAGATTAAGATTTTTCCAAAGCATTTGGGCATATTCTGTCCAAAATCAATGGATTCAGAGTATTGTCTCTCAAGGGTATCGAATAAGATTCAGAGTAAGACCTGTGAGAAGATTTTTTTCTCTCATGCATCCCAGCAAATCCAGTAAAGGCTCAGGCTTTTCTGAAGTGTGTTTCAGATCTGGAGCTTTCAAGAGTAATCATACCAGTTCTGTTTCAGGAACAGGGTCTGGGGTTTTATTCAAATCTATTCATTGTCCCAAAGAGAGAAAATTCATTCAGGCCAGTTCTGGATCTGAAAATTTTGAATAGTTTTGTAAGAGTGCCAACTTGGTGACTATAAGGACTATTCTGCCTTTTTGTAAACCATGGTCATTATGTCCACAATAGACTTACAGGATGCATATCTTCATATTCCAATTCATCCAGACCACTATCGGTTTCTGAGATTCTCTTTTCTAGACAAGCATTACAAATTTGTCGCTCTTCCATTTGGCCTAGCGACCGCTCCAAGAATCTTTTCAAAGGTTCTCGGTGCCCTACTCTCTGTAGAGAAGGGGGTATTGCGGTGTTTCATTATTTGGACGATATCTTGGTACTAGCTCAGTCTTTACATTCTGCCGAATCTCACACAAATCAACTAGTGTTTGTTCAAAGACATGGTTGGAGGATCAATTTACCAAAAAGTTCCTTGATTCCTCAGACAAGGGTCACCTTTTTAGGTTTCCAGATAGATTCAGTGTCCATGACTCTGTCTCTAACAGACAAGAGACTAATACAATTGGTTTCAGCTTGTCGGAGTCTTCAGTCTCAATCATTCCCTTCAGTAGCTATGTGCATGGACGTTTTAGGTCTCATGACTGCAGCATCTGATGCGATCCCCTTTGCTCGTTTTCATGAGACCTCTCCAGCTTTGTATGCTGAATCAATGGTGCAGGGATTATACAAAGATATCACATTTAATATCCTTAAATCCCAATGTTCGACTCTCTCTGACTTGGTGGTTAGATCACCATCGTATAGTTCAAGGGGCTTCCTTTGTTCATCCAACCTGGACTGTGATCACAACAGATGCAAGCCTTTCTGGTTGGGGAGCTGTCTGGTGATCTCTGACAGCACAAGGGTTTTGGAAATCTCAAGAGGCGAGGTTTCCAATCAATATTTTAGAACTACGTGCTATTTTCAAGGCTCTTCAGGTTTGGCCTCTGTTGAAGGGAGAACCGTTCATTTGTTTTCAGACAGACAATATCACAACTGTGGCATATGTCAATCGTCAGGGTGGGACTCAAGTCCCCTAGCTATGAAAGAAGTATATCTGATACTTTTTTGGGCGGAATCCAGCTCCTGTCTAATTTCTGCGGTACATATCCCAGGTGTATACAATTGGGAAGTGGATTATCTCAGCCATCAGACTTTACATCCGGGGGAGTGGTTGCTCCATCCAGATGTGTTTTTCTCAGATTGTTCAGATGTTGGGTCTTCCAAAAATAGATCTGATGTCTTCCTATCTAAACAAGAAACTTCCCAGGTACCTGTCCAGGTCCAGGGATCCTCAGGCGGAGTCGGTAGATGCGTTAGCAGTTCCTTGGTGTTGCCAACCTGCTTATATCTTCCCGCCTCTAGTTTTTCCAAGATCATCATGGAACAATCGTTTGTGTTTCTGGTAGCTCCAGCATGGCCTCACAGGTTTTGGTATGCGGATCTTGTCCGGATGTCTAGTTGCTAACCTTGGCCACTTCTTTTAAGACCAGACCTTCTGTCTCAAGATCCATTTTTCCATTAGGATCTCAAATCATTAAATTTGAAGGTATGGAAATGGAACGCCTAGTGCTTAGTCATAGAGGTTTCTCGGACTCCGTGATTAATACTATGTTACAGGCTCGTAAATCTGTTTCTAGGAAGATTTATTATCGAGTTTGGAAGACTTATATTTCATGGTGTTCTTCTCATAAATTCTCCTGTCATTCTTTTAGAATGTTAGTTTCTTCAGGATGGTTTGAAGGGACAACTCTCTGCTCTTTCTGTTTTATTTCACAGAAAGATTGCTAAACTTCCTGATATTCACTGTTTTGTTCAGGCTTTGGTCCATATCAAGCCTGCCATTAAATCAATCTCTCTCCTTGGAGTCTTTATTTGGTTTTGAAGGCTTTGCATGCTCCTCCTTTTGAGCCTATGCATTCTTTGGACATTTAAACTACTTTCTTGGATAGTGTTGTTCCTTTTGGCCATCTCTTCTGCTAGAAGAGTTTTTCCGAATTAACTGCTCTTTCTTTTGAATCTCCTTTTCTGATTTTCCATCAGTATAAGGCAGTTTTGTGGACTTCATTTAAATTTCTACCTAAGGTTGTGAATTCTAATAACATTAATAGAGAAATTGTTGTTCCCTCTTTGTGTCCTAATCCCAAGAATTCTTTGTAGAGATCCTTAAATTCTTTGGATGTTGTAAGAGCTTTGAAATATTATGTTGAAGCTACTAAAGATTTCAGGAAAACTTCTAGTCTATTTGTTGTGTTTTCTGGTTCTAGGAAAGGTCAGAAAGCTTCTGCCATTTCCTTGGCATCTTGGTTAAAGCTTTTGATTCATCAGGCTTATTTGGAGTCGGCTTCAGTTGATCAGATTTGCAAAGCAGCAACTTGGTCTTATTTGCATACTTTTACTAAATTCTACCGTTTTGATGTATTTGCTTCTTCGGAAGCAGTTTTTGGTAGAAAAGTTCTTCAGACAGCTGTTTCAGTTGGATTCCTCTGCTTATGTTTAATTTTTTTCTTTTCATTTATGAGAATAAATTTATATTTTGGGTTGTGGATTTATTTTTTCAGCGAAAATGTCTTATTTTTATCCCTCCCTCTCTAGTGACTCTTCTGTGGAGTTCCACATCTTGGGTATTATCCCATACGTCACTAGCTCATGGACTCTTGCCAATTACATGAAAAAAAACATAGTTTATGTAAGAACTTACCTGTTAAATTAATTTCTCTCATATTGGCAAGAGTCCATGAGACCCACCCTTTTTTATATTGGTTATGATTTTTTGTATAAAGCACTATTATATTTCCAGTTCCTTTTTTGATGCTTTTTACTCCTTTCTTTATCACCCCACTACTTGGATATTTGTTAAACTGAATTGTGGGTGTGGTGAGGGGTGTATTTTATAGGCATTTTGAGGTTTGGGAAACTTTGCCCCTCCTGGTAGGATTGTATATCCCATGCGTCACTAGCTCATGGACTCTTGCTAATATGAAAGAAATGAATTTATCAGGTAAGTTCTTACATAAATTATGTTTTTCTTTTCTATAAACAGATTTAAAAGAAGAGTCTGCACCTGTTTTTGTACTGCACTATTCCTACAGGTTCACTTCATGGTTTGCCTGTTCTGTGTGTTAAACCTTGGTGGATACACACTTTTTTCACTGTGTGTATACGTTTTCTCTTGTCATGGTGTTTAGGGATATTTGTTACTATTTATTTAGCTTGCTCCTGCAGTGCAATTATAAGGGTTTGGTTTGGCTTTCAAACAAACAAGAGGCCATGGTAAAGGTAAGTTTCCAACCTTCTTTTTTTGTTTCTGCCTCTCTTGTGGAAGGTTATCCAGTAGATACATTTGAAATCGAATAGGACTTTCCTCCATTCTCTTATATATGTATGTTGACAATACAAACGGTTAGTAAAGTTATCCCTCTTCCACAGTTCGTTCTATGCTTTTGAAGGCTCAACTTTTTTTGCAACCAAGGTTTATGAAATATTTGTATAAAAGACATGAGAAGAATCATCCTTGGGTTTTTAATTCTTTTGATTTATTTTTTTATCTATTACCAATATTGCATTTTTAAGATTGTATCCATTTGTTCCCTGAAAGGTGATATCTCTGTTCAGTCATTTGTTAGCGCAAGATTGAATAATTTTTCTGGAAAAAAAAGTCTGAATATCTGCAGTCTGTTTTCAGAGATTCCATGTCTGATCCATCAAAAACTGACCTTATGTTTTTTTGGGCCTGGTTTCTTGTGGAGTCTCTGCCATTTTCAGTTTGAACGAATCTACAGTATCATCTTTTCTGCCATTTGTTAGATTTTTTTTTTTTTGCGGGGGGGGTAATTCAGCATGTCTGGTTATATGTCGTCTCTGTAAACCATAGGCAGCAATCTAGTCTGTGATGAAGTATTGGTTAATTGGTCTGGTTCCTCTGGTAGGACATCAATTTTTAAATCCATTTTTTACAGTTTGTGTGTCAGGCTACGTTTCATTATCAAGACTTAAAATTGCTTGCATGGATATTGTGGGTACTGAGACCTTGCTTTTTTTCTTGTTTTCAGGCCTTTTCTCTATGGGACTTTGAACTTGTCCTTTTGAACATATACATAAACTCAGTTTTTAGCTTCTTGCAATGCCCACAGCTTGGAAACTTCTGAAGGTGGAACATTCTTAGATGGTTCTGCTATTAATATGCACATTATTTGTATAACTATAAATGGGCACTTATGCTTGTATGTGTGTAAAATAATTATCAAACCAGTATTTAATAAGAGAGACAGTATGACACCATGAGCTACCCATTTGTAATTGCAGCTAGCATGAAGCAGCTTGCATGCCTGATAAGTACTGACACAAAATCACAACCATGAAAATACTAACTATATACTAAGAATGTTAAAACGCCTATATGGAGGAGCGTGTCCAGGTAAAGGACATGATTGGTCACATCATCTGAGGCTGCAGCAGTGACCAGAATAATCTGCTGATTATCTCCCGGATATACAGTATGCTATTTCCAGATAGCTAAATATCTGCTGAACAGGTATAATTTTTTGCTGAGTTTGACCTCTCAGCCTAGATCTGGACCATTGGGACTCCAGGCAGCAGCCTACTACAAACTTCCCCCGTGCCCCGGGTTATACTGCTATATAAAGACCGCTTCTAAAATGGAGAAACTTTCTATAGTTTTATTAGACCTTCTTGAGGACTTTGAACATAAGATGTGTCAGTGGCTAGATGCCCTTATTTCATTGGCCACGGACATGAGGGTAAAGAAAGATCGCTCAAGTCCTGAGGAAGTTGAGGCCTCATATTTCCCCTACTCAATTTGCAGAGGAGCAAATGATCATGCAAGACTCCCCGGGAGCTGGAGCACCTGTGAATCCGCATTAGATGTACAATAGAGGAGAATAGTGCATAAACTCTGATTACTTCAATGCTACTGGTACTGTCCCATAAATTGCGGCAGTCTAATTTAAGATTAGGAACATGCCTGGATTCTGGTGCCCTGTGTAATAGAACGACCCTTCGGCTGGAGGTATGCAGATGACTTGCTCTAGGACTTTGAGGAACAGAGATTTGTATCAAACTCTAGTCTAGATGACGTGGAGGGGAGTGCGGCTGGCTCCCTTGTGTGCAAATCAGATCTGAAGCAGTACAAGGTGGCAGTTAGCCCTGGTTCCCAAGATAGTCAGCCTCAGAATGTAGAGCTGAAGTCCTGGAACTCATATGAGGGGTAGATATAGCATGGAAATTTGCTGCTCACTGTTGTGTTGGTGACTGTTTTATTTTTCATCTGGAGCCTGTTTGGAATGCTGACAGCCTAACTGGGAACTTTTTACTTCACTTTGCTAATCTATACCCTGTCTCAAAGGTGAATTCAGGTGTGGGATATGGTCTGCAAGAAGCTTATTCATGGGGAGCTTGGCTATTCAGCTAACCAGTCTTTACCTAACCTGATTATACTAACTTACTTGAGACTTTCTAGCTAAAGACTCTGCCATACATACAGGGTACAATTTAATTATATTGATAGTGATCTTACTGACTTATGATAAAGGTTTATACTAGGTACCGTGCTTCTTTTTGTTGTGTAAGGGATTAGGATATTTTAAGTTTAATATGTCCCTCTTTGATGTTATAACTTTTTAATGCACATCAGGTTCAAGCATGTCTATACCCATAGAGAAGACAGTTGATTTTGGTAGCTCTTCTATAGAGATGTTACTGGTTGCTAGATAACTTATTGTGTAGCCTATATCCCCACTATCAGTAAATATTGTTCATTTAAAATACCGGGGTGGTTTAATACACTTTGTGGTTGACTCCTGTATTCTTTTTAGTATACCTTAATTATATATGACTCATAACTTAAATGCTCAGAGGTGACTGCTGCTATCATATTATATTAAAAAAACTTTCATTTTAGATGTTGTCTACATCCTACTTCATAGCATAAGTTTCTGCAGGCACAATAGCAGTTTACTTGGGCTACCATTTGTGGCACTTTCTATATTTCTATTAGAGTAGACATAGTTTCTCTGCTAAATTAATCTAGACAATTATTTTTTCAGTAAAAATGTTTTCTATATTAGTGTTCCCTCCTCCTCTGAGGTATCTTTTAATTGAAAGAATGTTTTTAATTTTGTGTTAGGAGATCTAGTGTTTTTGTTAAGTTTATCCACTTTCTGTGGTTTTTTTTGTAGTCATTTTTTTTTAATCTCTTAAAAAAAATCTCTCCTTGATTATGGGATTTATCATGTTGTAATTAGAGACTGGTTGCGCTATACCCCTAATCGGCCATTTGAGACTAACTTCTGGGTACTTAGTAAATGTTATGTCTTTTTTACCCCAAAGTTCTTAATATTTCTATTTTTTATGTCCTCACTTTTGTTATACCATGTCCTTAATGCAAAGTAACACCGTGTCCTTATTGCAATTATTCCATGGTACTTCAGTTTAATGGGGATCAGCCTTCCCAAGTATTTCTCTGCTCAGGATAATTTTCAGCAGTCCTTCCCCAACTGTTACCTTACCCGTTATCTGGGCTTTCCTGCTTTGTATCTGTCTGGTGTTACCTCTCTTTGCTGTACCGGAAGCGGCTCACTCTTCTTGCCAGTTCTTTTTCCTTCTCTGCTGGGTCGGGAGGATCTCGCACTCTCCTTCGGTGAGACTAGTCTTCCTCTGTAGTGCTGGCGTCTCTTCCTGGGTCAGTTGCTTCTCAGTCCGTTGAGCGCGTCTCCCAGTCACGTGCCGGCTCTCTCATAGTGGAATGTGCAGTGTTTCTTGTCTCCTCTGATCGATTAGTTCACGGGTCAGTATTACTCAAGTAGCTAGTATGTGCTTCATTTACAATTATTTTAAGCATGTTTTCATCCTCATTTAATCTCCTCTTTTCTTCCCTAAACATCAGGGTTTGTAAGGAGCATTGTCCGCAAGCTGCCATACCACACGCGTATCTGGCTCCTCCCTGTTACCCTGAATCTAGACAATTATTTTAATGGGACATAATACTCATATGCGAAATCACTTGAAACGGATACAGTGTAACTGTAAAAAGCTGACAGGAAAATATCCCCTGAGCATCTCTATGCAAAAAAGGAAGATATTTTACCTCACAATCTCCTCAGCTCAGCAGATTAAGTTCCGTGTAAAAAGTTATACTCAGGTGCTCCCAGCTGCAGGTAAAAAAAATAAAGAAATGAACAGCAGCCAATCCGCATCAGCAGTGCTGAGGTCATGAACTCTTTTACTGTGATCTCATGAGATTTGACTTAACTCTCATGAGATTTCATAGTAAGCTGAATAGGGAAATAATATGAGAGTGCACGAGGCTCATCCCCTAAGCTGTCCCAGGACAGACATACTAATATGCTGCTTAGAAATCCTTTACAATGGGAGTTGGCTACATAGAGATGTTCAAGTGATATTTTCTAGTCAGCTTTTTACAGCTATACTGCACCACTTTCAAGTGTTTAAACATTTGGGTATTATGGCCCTTTAAGTGGAAATAATTTCTGCACATGTCGCCATATGTAATACATAGGGCAAGATTTATCAAAGGTTCGGCCTCAAACTCGCATGAGCGAAACTGCAGCTGAGAGTTAAGAAGTAGTGGTCATCAGACCGCTGCTTCTTAAACCACTTTTACACCTCTTACATGGTTCATCTCAATCACCCCAGACTTTTCCAACTGGGGAGATTGACAGACCCTGCTCGTACACAATTGGCTGCTCAATAGCTGGGGGCGGTGTTGCACACTAGCTGTAGTGTGATAAATGCAGGCTTTTTGCAGGCCGATTGCTGCATGCTTAACCCCTTAATGACCAAGGACCTATGCCACACGTCCTCAAAAAAAAATACAGTTAATGACCGAGGACGTGTGGCGTACGTCCTTGGTCTGGAAAGCAGCTGGAAGCGATCCTGCTCGCTTCCAGCTGCTTTCCCGTTATTTCAGTGATGCCTCGATATCGAGGCATCCTGCAATAACCCCCCTTGGCCATCCGATGCAGAGAGAGCCACTCTGTGGCCCTCTCTGCACTGGACATCGGTGGCCGATATCGTTGGTGGGTGGGAGCAAGTCTGGGAGGCGGGTGGGCGGCCATCGATATGCCGAGTGGAGGGGGGCGGCACAGATGGGAGCGCGCACGGGGGCGGCGGGCACGGAGCGGGAGGGAACCGCTACACTGCAGAAAAAATAAAGCTGTAAAAAGCAACAACAAAAAAGTTTTGAAAGTTCTAAATAAACAGCTAAGGGATCTGGAAGGGGTGGGGGGTTGGTCTTGGGGGGGGGGGGGGGGAAGCTACACTACAGAGAAGGGAATTTTTTTTTTAAAAAATGCAAATTTTTTTACTAAACTGGGTAGTACCCAAGATGGCGCCCATTAAGGCAGAGGGGGAGGTTTAGAGAGCTGTTTAATGGGGGATCAGTGAGGTTGGGGGCTAAGGGGGGATCCTACACAGCAGCATATGTAAATATGCTTAAAAAAACAAACAAAAAGCCCAAATATAGCTTTTATTTTAGTACTGGCAGAGTTTCTGCCAGTACTTAAGATGGCGGGGACAATTGTGGGGTGGGGGAGGGAAGTGAGCTGTTTGGGAGGGATCAGGGGGTCTCATGTTTCAGGTGGGAGGCTGAGCTCTACACTAAAGCTAAAATTAACCCTGCAAGCTCCCTACAAGCTACATAATTAACCCCTTCACTGCTAGCCATAATACACGTGTGAAATGCAGCTGCATTTTGCGGCCTTCTAATTACCAAAAAGCAACGCCAAAGCCATATGTCTATTTCTGAACAAAGGGGATCCCAGAGAAGCATTTACAACCATTTGTGCCATAATTGCACAAGCTGTTTGTAAATGATTTTAGTGAGAAACCTAAAATTGTGAAAAATTTAACGTTTTTTTTTTAATTTGATCTCATTTGGCGGTGAAATGGTGGCATGAAATATACCAAAATTGGCCTAGATCAATACTTGGGGTTGTCTACTACACTACACTAAAGCTAAAATTATACCTAAAAGCTCCCTACATGCTCCATAATTAACCCCTTCACTGCTGGGCATAATACACGTGTAGTGCGCAGTGGCATTTAGCAGCCTTCTAATTACTAAAAAGCAACGCCAAAGCCATATATGTCTGCTATTTCTGAACAAAGGTGATCCCAGAGAAGAATTTACAACCATTTAAGCCATAATTGCACAAGCTGTTTGTAAATAATTTCAGTGAGAAACCAAAAGTTTGTGAAAAAATTTGTAAAAAAGTGAACGATTTTTTGTATTTAATCGCATTTGGCGGTGAAATGGTGGCATGAAATATACCAAAATGGGTCTAGATGAATACTTTGGGATGTCTACTAAAAATAAATATATACATGTCAATGGATATTCAGAGATTCCTGAAAGATATTAGTGTTCTAATGTAACTAGCGCTAATTTCTCCAACATAGGTGTGTCCGGTCCACGGCGTCATCCTTACTTGTGGGATATTCTCTTCCCCAACAGGAAATGGCAAAGAGCCCAGCAAAGCTGGTCACATGATCCCTCCTAGGCTCCGCCTACCCCAGTCATTCTCTTTGCCGTTGTACAGGCAACATCTCCACGGAGATGGCTTAGAGTTTTTTAGTGTTTAACTGTAGTTTTTATTATTCAATCAAGAGTTTGTTATTTTGAAATAGTGCTGGTATGTACTATTTACTCAGAAACAGAAAAGAGATGAAGATTTCTGTTTGTATGAGGAAAATGATTTTAGCAACCGTCACTAAAATCCATGGCTGTTCCACACAGGACTGTTGAGAGCAATTAACTTCAGTTGGGGGAACAGTGAGCAGTCTCTTGCTGCTTGAGGTATGACACATTCTAACAAGACGATGTAATGCTGGAAGCTGTCATTTTCCCTATGGGATCCGGTAAGCCATGTTTATTACGATCGTAAATAAGGGCTTCACAAGGGCTTATTAAGACTGTAGACTTTTTCTGGGCTAAATCGATTCATTATTAACACATATTTAGCCTTGAGGAATCATTTTATTTGGGTATTTTGATATAATAATATCGGCAGGCACTGTTTTAGACACCTTATTCTTTAGGGGCTTTCCCAAAGCATAGGCAGAGCCTCATTTTCGCGCCGGTGTTGCGCACTTGTTTTTGAGAGGCATGGCATGCAGTCGCATGTGAGAGGAGCTCTGATACTTAGAAAAGACTTTCTGAAGGCGTCATTTGGTATCGTATTCCCCTTTGGGCTTGGTTGGGTCTCAGCAAAGCAGATACCAGGGACTGTAAAGGGGTTAAAGTTCAAAACGGCTCCGGTTCCGTTATTTTAAGGGTTAAAGCTTCCAAATTTGGTGTGCAATACTTTTAAGGCTTTAAGACACTGTGGTGAAAATTTGGTGAATTTTGAACAATTCCTTCATTTTTTTTCGCAATTGCAGTAATAAAGTGTGTTCAGTTTAAAATTTAAAGTGACAGTAACGGTTTTATTTTAAAACGTTTTTTGTACTTTGTTATCAAGTTTATGCCTGTTTAACATGTCTGAACTACCAGATAGACTGTGTTCTGAATGTGGGGAAGCCAGAATTCCTATTCATTTAAATAAATGTGATTTATGTGACAATGACAATGATGCCCAAGATGATTCCTCAAGTGAGGGGAGTAAGCATGGTACTGCATCATTCCCTCCTTCGTCTACACGAGTCTTGCCCACTCAGGAGGCCCCTAGTACATCTAGCGCGCCAATACTCCTTACTATGCAACAATTAACGGCTGTAATGGATAATTCTGTCAAAAACATTTTAGCCAAAATGAACACTTATCAGCGTAAGCGCGACTGCTCTGTTTTAGATACTGAAGAGCATGACGACGCTGATAATAATGTTTCTGAAGGGCCCCTAACCCAGTCTGATGGGGCCAGGGAGGTTTTGTCTGAGGGAGAAATTACTGATTCAGGGAACATTTCTCAACAAGCTGAACCTGATGTGATTACATTTAAATTTAAGCTGGAACATCTCCGCATTCTGCTTAAGGAGGTATTATCCACTCTGGATGATTGTGACAAGTTGGTCATCCCAGAGAAACTATGTAAAATGGACAAGTTCCTAGAGGTGCCGGGGCTCCCAGAAGCTTTTCCTATACCCAAGCGGGTGGCGGACATTGTTAATAAAGAATGGGAAAGGCCCGGTATTCCTTTCGTCCCTCCCCCCATATTTAAAAGATTGTTTCCTATGGTCGACCCCAGAAAGGACTTATGGCAGACAGTCCCCAAGGTCGAGGGAGCGGTTTCCACTTTAAACAAACGCACCACTATACCCATAGAGGATAGTTGTGCTTTCAAAGATCCTATGGATAAAAAATTAGAAGGTTTGCTTAAAAAGATGTTTGTTCAGCAGGGTTACCTTCTACAACCAATTTCATGCATTGTCCCTGTCGCTACAGCCGCATGTTTCTGGTTCGATGAGCTGATAAAGGCGGTCGATAGTGATTCTCCTCCTTATGAGGAGATTATGGACAGAATCAATGCTCTCAAATTGGCTAATTCTTTTACCCTAGACGCCACTTTGCAATTGGCTAGGTTAGCGGCTAAGAATTCTGGGTTTGCTATTGTGGCGCGCAGAGCGCTTTGGTTGAAATCTTGGTCGGCTGATGCGTCTTCCAAGAACAAGCTACTTAACATTCCTTTCAAGGGGAAAACGCTGTTTGGCCCTGACTTGAAAGAGATTATCTCTGATATCACTGGGGGTAAGGGCCACGCCCTTCCTCAGGATCGGCCTTTCAAGGCAAAAAATAAACCTAATTTTCGTCCCTTTCGTAGAAACGGACCAGCCCAAAGTGCTACGTCCTCTAAGCAAGAGGGTAATACTTCTCAAGCCAAGCCAGCTTGGAGACCAATGCAAGGCTGGAACAAGGGAAAGCAGGCCAAGAAACCTGCCACTGCTACCAAGATAGCATGAAATGTTGGCCCCCGATCCGGGACCGGATCTGGTGGGGGGCAGACTCTCTCTCTTCGCTCAGGCTTGGGCAAGAGATGTTCTGGATCCTTGGGCGCTAGAAATAGTCTCCCAAGGTTATCTTCTGGAATTCAAGGGACTTCCCCCAAGGGGGAGGTTCCACAGGTCTCAGTTGTCTTCAGACCACATAAAAAGACAGGCATTCTTACATTGTGTAGAAGACCTGTTAAAAATGGGAGTGATTCATCCTGTTCCATTAAGAGAACAAGGGATGGGGTTCTACTCCAATCTGTTCATAGTTCCCAAAAAAGAGGGAACGTTCAGACCAATCTTAGATCTCAAGATCTTAAACAAGTTTCTCAAGGTTCCATCGTTCAAGATGGAAACCATTCGAACTATTCTTCCTTCCATCCAGGAAGGTCAATTCATGACCACGGTGGATTTAAAGGATGCGTATCTACATATTCCTATCCACAAGGAACATCATCGGTTCCTAAGGTTCGCATTCCTGGACAAGCATTACCAGTTCGTGGCGCTTCCTTTCGGATTAGCCACTGCTCCAAGGATTTTCACAAAGGTACTAGGGTCCCTTCTAGCTGTGCTAAGACCAAGGGGCATTGCTGTAGTACCTTACTTGGACGACATTCTGATTCAAGCGTCGTCCCTTCCTCAAGCAAAGGCTCACACGGACATTGTCCTGGCCTTTCTCAGATCTCACGGATGGAAAGTGAACGTGGAAAAGAGTTCTCTATCTCCGTCAACAAGGGTTCCCTTCTTGGGAACAATAATAGACTCCTTAGAAATGAGGATATTTCTGACAGAGGCCAGAAAAACAAAACTTCTAGACTCTTGTCGGATACTTCATTCCGTTCCTCTTCCTTCCATAGCTCAGTGCATGGAAGTGATCGGGTTGATGGTAGCGGCAATGGACATAGTTCCTTTTGCGCGCATTCATCTAAGACCATTACAACTGTGCATGCTCAGTCAGTGGAATGGGGATTATACAGACTTGTCTCCGAAGATACAAGTAAATCAGAGGACCAGAGACTCACTCCGTTGGTGGCTGTCCCTGGACAACCTGTCACAAGGGATGACATTCCGCAGACCAGAGTGGGTCATTGTCACGACCGACGCCAGTCTGATGGGCTGGGGCGCGGTCTGGGGATCCCTGAAAGCTCAGGGTCTTTGGTCTCGGGAAGAATCTCTTCTACCGATAAATATTCTGGAACTGAGAGCGATATTCAATGCTCTCAAGGCTTGGCCTCAGCTAGCGAGGGCCAAGTTCATACGGTTTCAATCAGACAACATGACAACTGTTGCGTACATCAACCATCAGGGGGGAACAAGGAGTTCCCTAGCGATGGAAGAAGTGACCAAAATCATTCTATGGGCGGAGTCTCACTCCTGCCACCTGTCTGCTATCCACATCCCAGGAGTGGAAAATTGGGAAGCGGATTTTCTGAGTCGTCAGACATTGCATCCGTTGGAGTGGGAACTCCATCCGGAAATCTTTGCCCAAGTCACTCAGCTGTGGGGCATTCCAGACATGGATCTGATGGCCTCTCGTCAGAACTTCAAAGTTCCTTGCTACGGGTCCAGATCCAGGGATCCCAAGGCGGCTCTAGTGGATGCACTAGTAGCACCTTGGACCTTCAAACTAGCGTATGTGTTCCCGCCGTTTCCTCTCATCCCCAGGCTGTTAGCCAGGATCAATCAGGAGAGGGCGTCGGTGATCTTGATAGCTCCTGCGTGGCCACGCAGGACTTGGTATGCAGATCTGGTGAATATGTCATCGGCTCCACCTTGGAAGCTACCTTTGAGACGAGACCTTCTTGTTCAGGGTCCGTTCGAACATCCGAACCTGGTTTCACTCCAGCTGACTGCTTGGAGATTGAACGCTTGATCTTATCGAAGCGAGGGTTCTCAGATTCTGTTATCGATACTCTTGTTCAGGCCAGAAAGCCTGTAACTAGAAAGATTTACCACAAAATTTGGAAAAAATATATCTGTTGGTGTGAATCTAAAGGATTCCCTTGGGACAAGGTTAAGATTCCTAAGATTCTATCCTTCCTTCAAGAAGGATTGGAAAAAGGATTATCTGCAAGTTCCCTGAAGGGACAGATTTCTGCCTTGTCTGTGTTACTTCACAAAAAGCTGGCAGCTGTGCCAGATGTTCAAGCCTTTGTTCAGGCTCTGGTTAGAATTAAGCCTGTTTACAAACCTTTGACTCCTCCTTGGAGTCTCAATTTAGTTCTTTCAGTTCTTCAGGGGGTTCCGTTTGAACCCTTACATTCCGTTGATATTAAGTTATTATCTTGGAAAGTTTTGTTTTTAGTTGCAATTTCTTCTGCTAGAAGAGTTTCAGAATTATCTGCTCTGCAGTGTTCTCCTCCTTATCTGGTGTTCCATGCAGATAAGGTGGTTTTACGTACTAAACCTGGTTTTCTTCCAAAAGTTGTTTCTAACAAAAACATTAACCAGGAGATTATCGTACCTTCTCTGTGTCCGAAACCAGTTTCAAAGAAGGAACGTTTGTTGCACAATTTGGATGTTGTTCGCGCTCTAAAATTCTATTTAGATGCTACAAAGGATTTTAGACAAACATCTTCCTTGTTTGTTGTTTATTCCGGTAAAAGGAGAGGTCACAAAGCAACTTCTACCTCTCTCTCTTTTTGGATTAAAAGCATCATCAGATTGGCTTATGAGACTGCCGGACGGCAGCCTCCCGAAAGAATCACAGCTCATTCCACTAGGGCTGTGGCTTCCACATGGGCCTTCAAGAACGAGGCTTCTGTTGATCAGATATGTAGGGCAGCGACTTGGTCTTCACTGCACACTTTTACCAAATTTTACAAGTTTGATACTTTTGCTTCTTCTGAGGCTATTTTTGGGAGAAAGGTTTTGCAAACCGTGGTGCCTTCCATTTAGGTGACCTGATTTGCTCCCTCCCTTCATCCGTGTCCTAAAGCTTTGGTATTGGTTCCCACAAGTAAGGATGACGCCGTGGACCGGACACACCTATGTTGGAGAAAACAGAATTTATGTTTACCTGATAAATTACTTTCTCCAACGGTGTGTCCGGTCCACGGCCCGCCCTGGTTTTTTTAATCAGGTCTGATAATTTATTTTCTTTAACTACAGTCACCACGGTACCATATGGTTTCTCCTATGCAAATATTCCTCCTTAACGTCGGTCGAATGACTGGGGTAGGCGGAGCCTAGGAGGGATCATGTGACCAGCTTTGCTGGGCTCTTTGCCATTTCCTGTTGGGGAAGAGAATATCCCACAAGTAAGGATGACGCCGTGGACCGGACACACCGTTGGAGAAAGTAATTTATCAGGTAAACATAAATTCTGTTTTTGAAAAATAATGGTTTGGAAATAGCAAAGTGCTACTTGTATTTATGGCCCTATAACTTACAAAAAAAGCAAAGAACATGTAAACATTGGGTATTTCTAAACTCAGGACAAAATTTAGAAACTATTTAGCACGGGTGTTTTTTGGTGGTTGTAGATGTGCAACAGATTTTGGGGGTCAAAGTTATAAAATATGAGGAAAAAATTGAAAAAAAACCCACACTTTTTCTAATTTTTTTTATAGTAAATTATAAGATATGATGAAAATAATGGTATCTTTAGAAAGTCCATAATGGCGAGAAAAACGGTATATAATATGTGTGGGTACAGTAAATGAGTAAGAGGAAAATTACAGCTAAACACAAACACCGCAGAAATGTAAAAATAGCCTTGGTCCCAAACGGACAGAAAATGGAAAAGTGCTGTGGTCATTAAGGGGTTAATGCGAAGCTGGGTGGACAGTGGCGAAGATGTACTCCGCTGTCCGCCATACTTTGCTAAATCTGGCCCAAAGTGGAAATAGTAACTTGATGCTACTTTTCACCATTGCTTATTTATACTTTTTTAGCCAGTGTGAACAGTTTAAGAGAGCGATCAAGGAAGGAGAGTTTCTGTTAACTGCCAAATTTCATCCATCCTATTGTTAGAATTCATATTTGTAGTTTTTGTACTTTTGGTTCTTATGCTACATTGTTTTATTTAGATAGCTGTGTTGGATACAATATGCTAGTGAAATTATATATGTAACACTTTAGTCCTATTAAGAACAGATTATGTGGCTAATAAGAGAAATATTCTCCCCACATGTCCATTAGCTAAACATTCTTATAGTCTTCCATTAATTAATGACTTATGTTTACCTGATAGTTGACTTCAGAGTATTTGGCTAACTATACATTTTATACTATTTTAGATAAACCTATATTCCCTCATATAATCTCAAATTTAAAAATTGAGGCCCAGGATTGACCTCTGTCAATGGGGGAAGCTAAACACGAAATACAAATATTACTGAAAGGGAAATGGAGGTTTCTGATGTATCTATCTAATCTTGTATATACTTACTATTTATATAATATTGCTATATTTTTCTTATGTTATAGATTGATTATCATCAAGATAATATTGACAGAACAGTCTTTAAAGGGACATGCCACCCACATTTTTTCTTTTATGATTTAGAAAGATTATGCAATTTTAAACATCTTTCTAATTTACTTATATTATCTAATTTGTTTTATTCTCTTGATATTCTTTGATGAAAAGCATATCTAGATATGCTCACTAGCTGCTGTTTGGTTGCTGCACATAGAAGCCTCGTGTGATTGGCTCACCATGTGCATTGCTTTTTTCAACTAAGGATATTTAAAAAATGAAGCAAAATAAATAATGGAAGTAAATTGTAATGTTGTTTAAATTTGTATTCTCTATCTGAATCATAAAAGAAAGATTTTGGGTTTAGTGGCCCTTAAAGTCTGGTGTCATTGTGACATGAGATGTTGTAATTTTCTAAAAACCTTAAAAAAAAATAAAAAAACTACATGTGGAAATATAATGGTTAACAAAGGATCTGGATTATTTAGGAATCCCTTATCTGGGCAAGCAAATACAGCTCTCCTTTCACTGGGGCTGCCCTTGTCCTGCCCTGACCTACATTCTCAGACTTCATTAGTCACCAATCTGTTTGTGGTTTAAGAGTATCAGGGGATTTCGCTGCCAGATAAGCTTACTGTGTAGCGGGTTGACATTACATTCTGTTTACAGCTCCCTTGGTTATAGACGCATTATAAAATACTTTGTTTAAATTAAGAAGTTGATATTGTTAGTTTGCAAATTAGCTTAAGGTTAGACTTATGTAAAGTCACTAATTGTACATAAATTACATAGCCTTAAAAACAGAAACCGACAAACAGTAGTTGGATATTAGCCTTTTTGGCACAATGCCTGTATGATAGCTTGGTATCTCTAACAACTTACATATACATTTATTTAACTTTTTACTTTTTTGTGCTTGTTTGTCAAATGGATGCTTCCTTAACTGACTAATTGGTGCGCCCTTAAAGGGCCATTATAGTAGTAAAAATGACATGCTCTAATTAGATCATGTAATTTTACTACTATCAACCCTGCAGTATTGTGTGTTTAACCCTCACACAGTACTGCAGGGTCAATAGTTTTAAGATTATATGCTCTTATGGATTAGATTATAAATTTTTTTTTTGTCTATAATGGCCCTGTAATCTAATTTGTCCTGATTTTTAATTTGAGAGATGCTTTGTTTGAGAGAACTCCTATGAAATATTCTTAGTTGTTTAAATTAATCATAATTCTACCTGTGTGTTCTTCCTAATGTTTAATTTTTATCTTGTATGGTACTAATTGATACCTGCTGCTCGGTGACTAATATTTTTCATCTGTCAAATGTGCAGCCTTATTTTGTAGTACTAAGAATCAAAGGCAAAAAATAAGCAGGAAGATAAAATGCATAACGCACCAGGAAAAAACAATGTATGTGCATAGTCTGAGATACTGCTTAGTGTTGTGTACTAATGATACTACTTTTCTCAAATTGTCATATGGAGATAAGCAATTACTTGAAAGACTAAGATTGTAATTTGTCCACCTCTATAAGATGCTTCCATTATGATTTGCTTCATTTCTTTCTCCATTAGAAAGCTAGATTCAGCAGTTTCTGTTCCATAATCACATTTTAAGATCTTATTTTTTGTGTGTGTGTAAAATAGACACAAAAAGATTACCCCCCTCTCCCGACTCTTAGATAAAACTGTAAGACATAACAATCAGTGTGTAGTGGTGGGGGTCTTTTCCTGCCAAAAGGATATTAAAGTGATTGTAAAGTAATTGAAGGGCATTTTCATTGATTAAAATCATTGCAGACAGAAAAGTATATTAATAATCACCCTTTCAGTTTCTTATACATTCCGTCGTTCCTCCACCAGCAACGCACAGTTTAAAAAGACTGATCACACTGAAATAGCCACCTGTTGCTGGGTACAGGGCCCATACCCAGTCGGCAGGGTTGGTTCATGAGAGAAGAAAATAATTTTCTTTTTTTATATTTACAGTTAAATTTCATTCTCTATATAACAATATAGCACAGACCTAATGTACCTCACTTTCACAGATGTTGACGTATGCTTCTGAGTATAGTCAACCTCGCTTTTACCATGAACTAATATAAACTGCATTTAAATATATTATACCAGCTCAGAAACAGTCTCAAAATTTATTTAGAGGTAATGTCTACTTTATCGCCTATTAATCTCCTGTAATTAAACATATATAATGCAACAAGCTTATAGTACTCCTGCTAATAAGCATTATAAAAGCCTGCTCCTATCTTTCTTTATACTATTAAATGGCTGGTCTCCTACCCCCCATATGTTACACTCTGGCATATGTGAGTATGTTCAGAGTGTCTTGCATGGTTTTCCTTGCAAAATACCGCATATACAATCATATTTTGTATTAACTTTTTACTAGTTTTATATATGCTCCCTTAATTTATGTCAATAATCCTTTGCACCACAGGTTTTATAATCAATGTATTGTTTCAATATTTGTTTGTACTGCAACAAATGGAAGACTGGTTGATCCAGATGTTACATTTAAATTAGATTCTTAAGTTTGAGTGGCTCCTGTTTGCGTTTTACCTCTTAATTTTCTACAAGTTCTTACATATCAGGAACCACAGCTTAATAATTATTCTCCACATCCCTTTTTGGGTATTAAGGAAGCATCTTTTGACCTTTTGTACGTTATCTGCGATATACGTCTTCAGGAAATTTCAAAGTAAGAAAAAATGTGAAAATTTGAGGTTTATTTTATGCATATTTGAATCTCGTTGTGACAATATTATTATGACTTTATATTTGCAGCTTTATGCCTGTTCTGAATTTTTCTTTTCTGTAGTCACACATCCTTGAAATATCGCATGTATGTTGTATCTTGTATTTAACCTCAATAAAAATTATTTAAAAAAAAATAAAAATGATCACACTCAGCAATGTACTTTATTTTACTTTACATCAGATAGGCTGTTCCATCCTGCAGACTTCAGGATGGAACAGCCTCCACCCGCAACGCATAGTCTATTTCAGTGTAAAAAGACTGACACACTGTAGCCAATCGTAACGCGTGGAATGTATAAGAAACTGAAAGGGTGATTATTTTAGCGCCTGCAATGATTTTAATCAATGAAAGTGCCCTTCATTTACTTTTTTTTATTACAAATATTGTTGTTTATCGTTAAACTTTACAATCACATTAACATTGAAGCTAAAATGTTATCCAACATAAAATGTGTAATTTCTCTTGCTAGATGTATCGAGTCCACGGATTCATCCATACTTGTGGGATATTCTACTTCCTAACAGGAAGTGGCAAAGAGAGCACCCACAGCAGAGCTGTCTATATAGCTCCTGCCTTAGCTCCACCCCCCAGTCATTCTCTTTGCCTACTCTAAGTACTAGGAAGGGTAAAGTGAGTGTGGTGACAAAAAGTTAGTTTTTATTTTCTCAAGCAAAAGTTTGTTATTTTAAATGGTACCAGTGTGTACTATTCACTCTCTGGCAGAAAAGGGATGAAGATTTCTGCAAGGAGGATGATGATCTTAGCACTTTGTAACTAAGATCCACTGCTGTTCCCACAGAGGCTGAGGAGTACAGGAAAACTTCAGTTGGGGGAACGGTTTGCATGCTAAGCTGCATTGAGGTATGTTCAGTCAATTTTTTTCTAGACAGACTGTGTTAATTCTAGAAAAGGCTGACAGTATCCCCATGAGGGAAGGGTAAGCTGTATTCAGACATTTAGTATGGAATCCCAGCTTGCAT
The DNA here is from genome assembly GCF_027579735.1 of Bombina bombina. Classification (NCBI taxonomy): domain Eukaryota; kingdom Metazoa; phylum Chordata; class Amphibia; order Anura; family Bombinatoridae; genus Bombina; species Bombina bombina. The sequence continues at coordinate 754,892,635 of NC_069499.1, read as the reverse complement.
AAAGGGCTCAGTGGTTACTGGTGACACTTTAAGAAAAAACGCTTTTTTATTAAAAGATTAAAGTTTTTGAGGGACTTTGAAGGGTCATTATGGCTTATTTAAGGGTTATTAACCCACATGGCTAGTTTAGAAACACTTTGGTGTGTTTCTTTTAGGCCCCACAAACATCGAGTGAGGTGGGAGGAGCCTATTTTCGCGCCCCAGTTGCGCGGTTTCTTTTACACACAAGACATCCAGCTGCTTCTCCAGAGGGTCCTGTTGTTCTTGAGGGCCTAAAGGAAGCTTTTTCCCCACAAATTTATCCCTAAGGGCAGGTAGGCGCCACAGCAGAGCTGTGGCAAGGTGCTGAACGTTTTTATACCGGTTTATGACGTTTTGTCAATCCGGTTTTTACATTAAGGGGTTAATCGTTTATTTGTCTGGTGGTGCAATCTTACTAAGGCTTTTTGATTCCACTGTAAAAATTTCAAAAAGTTTACTGCTTTTTTACACTGTTTTGCAGAGTTTGTGCATCTTTTTTTCTTTTCTTAAAGGCACAGTACGGTTTTTTCTAAGTATTATTTACTTTGAATAAAGTGTTTTTCCAAGCTTGCTTGTTTCATTACTAGCCTGTTTAACATGTCTGACATCAAGGAAACTCCTTGTTCTATGTGTTTAGAAGCCATTGTGGAACCCCCTCTTAGAATGTGTCCCACTTGCACTGATATGTCTATACATTTTAAAGAGCCTATTATAGCACTTAAAAATATAGCAATAGAGGATTCTGAGACAGAAGGAAATGAGGTTATGCCATCCCAAGTGTCACAACCAGTAACGCCCGCACAAATGACGCCAAGTACCTCTAGTGCGTCGACTTCGTTTACTTTACAAGACATGGCCACAGTTATGAATACAACCCTCACAGAGGTTTTATCTAAACTGCCTGGTTTACAAGGAAAGCGTGACAGCTCTGGGTTCAGAACAAATGCTGAGCCTTCTGACGCTTTAATAACCGTATCCGATATACCCGCACAACCTTCTGAAGTAGGGGTAAGGGATTTGCTATCTGAGGGAGAGATTTCTGATTCAGGGAAGACGCTCCCTCAGACAGATTCTGATATCTGGATGATTGTGACCCTATAGTGGTCCCAGAAAAATTGTGTAAAATGGACAAATACTTAGAGGTTCCTGTTTACACTGATGTTTTTCCAGTCCCTAAGAGGATTGTGAATATTGTTACTAAGGAGTGGGATAGACCAGGTAATACCGTTCGCTCCCCCTCCTGTTTTTAAGAAAATGTTTCCCATATCTGACACCATGCGGGACTCGTGGCAGACTGTTCCTAAGGTGGAGGGAGCTATTTCTACTGTCGCCAAGCATATAACTATACCTATCGAAGACAGTTTTGCTTTCAAAGATCCTATGGATAAAAAATTAGAGGGTCTCCTAAAGAAAATTTTTGTTCATCAAGGTTTTCTTCTCCAACCTATTGTGTGCATTGTTCCTGTAACTACTGCAGCTGCTTTCTGGTTCGAGGCTCTAGAAGAGGCTCTTCAGATGGAGACTCCATTAGAGGATATTATGGATAGAATTAAGGCCCTTAAGCTGGCTAATTCTTTCATTACAGATGCCGCTTTTCAACTGGCTAAATTAACAGCAAAGAATTCAGGTTTTGCCATTTTAGCGCGCAGGAAGCGTTATGGCTTAAGTCCTGGTCTGCTGATGTGTCATCAAAATCAAAATCAAAACTTTTGAACATCCCTTTCAAAGGAAAGACCCTATTCGGGCCTGAACTGAAGGAAATTATTTCAGACATCACTGGAGGGAAAGGCCATGCCCTCCCTCAGGATAAAACAAATAAAATGAGGACCAAACAAAATAATTTTCATTCCTTTCGGAACTTCAAGGGTGGTCCCGCTTCAGCTTCCCCTGCTGCAAAGCAAGAGGGGAATTTTACCCATTCCTAGTCAGTTTGGAGACCTAACCAGGCTTGGAACAAGGGTAAACAGGCCAAGAAGCCTGCAGCTGCCTCCAAGACAGCATGAAGGGGTAGCCCCCGATCCGGGGAGGGGGAGATTTCACATTTCTCAATTGTCTGCAAACAAGACAAAGTGAGAGGCGTTCTTACGCTGTGTAGAAGACCTACATACCATGGGAGTGATCCGCCCAGTTCCAAAAGCGGAACAAGGGCTAGGGTTTTACTCAAACCTGTTTGTGGTTCCCAAAAAAGAGGGAACTTTCAGACCAATCTTGGATCTCAACATTTTAAACAAATTCCTCAGAGTACCATCATTCAAGATGGAGACTATTCGCACTATTCTGCCTCTGATCCAGGAGGGTCAATATATGACTACAGTGGACTTAAAGGACTTAAAGGATGCGTATCTGCACATCCCTATTCAGAGATCATCATCAATTCCTCAGATTCACCTTTCTGGACAGGTATTACCAGTTTGTGATCCTTCCTTTCGGGTTGGCCACGGCTCCCAGAATTTTCACAAAGGTACTAAGGTCCCTTTTGGCGGTTCTAAGACCACGGGGCATAGCAGTGGCGCCTTATCTAGACGACATCTTAATTCAAGCGTCGACTTTCCAGCTAGCCAAGTCTCACACGGACATCGTGTTGGCTTTTCTGAGATTTCATGGGTGGAAGGTGAACATAAAAGACTTCTCTCACAAGAGTTTCCTTTCTAGGGACTCTGATAGACTCGGTAAAAATGTAAATATTTCTGACGGAGGTCAGAAAAGCAAAACTCTTAACCACCTGCCGAACGCTTCATTCCATTCCTCGGCCATCAGTGGCTCAGTGTATGGAGGTAATCGGACTTATGGTAGCGGCAATGGACATAGTTCCTTTTGCCCACCTACACCTAAGACCACTGCAACTATGCATGCTCGATTAGTGGAATGGGGATTATGCAGATTTATCTCCTCAAATACATCTGGATCAGGAAACCAGAGATTTTCTTCTCTGGTGGTCGTCTCAGGACCACCTGTCTCAGGGAATGTGTTTCCGCAGGCCAGAGTGGCTCATAGTAACGACAGATGCCAGCCTGCTGGGCTGGGGTGCAGTCTGGAACTCCCTGAAAGCACAGGGCTTATGGTCTCGGGAGGAAACTCTCCTCCCGATAAATATTCTAGAACTGAGAGCAATATTCAATGCGCTTCAGGCGTGGCCTCAGCTAGCTGCGGCCAAATTCATCAGATTTCAGTCGGACAACATCACGAAAGTAGCTTATATCAATCATCAAGGAGGAACATGGAGTTCTCTAGCGATGATGGAGGTAACCAAAATAATCCGATAGGCGGAGACTCACTCTTGCCATCTTTCAGCAATCCATATCCCAGGGGTAGAGAACTGGGAGGCAGATTTCCTAAGTCGCCGGCTTTTCATCCGGGGGAGTGGGAGCTCCATCCGGAAGTATTTGCCCAGCTGACTCAGCTATGGGGCACACCAGAATTGGATCTGATGGCGTCCCGCCAGAAAGCCAAACTTCCTTGTTACGGGTCCAGGTCCCGAGATCCCCAGGCAGTACTGATAAATGCTCTAGCAGTGCCCTGGTCCTTCAACCTGGCCTATGTATTTCCACCGTTTCCTCTCCTTCCACGTCTGGTTGCCAGAATCAAGCAGGAGAGAGCTTCAGTGATTTTGATAGCACCTGCGTGGCCACGCAGGACTTGGTATGCAGACCTGGTGGACATGTCATCTGTTCCACCGTGGACTCTGCCGATGAGGCAGGACCTTCTAATCCAAGGTCCATTCAAGCATCCAAATCTAATTTCTCTGCGTCTGCTTGGAGATTGAATGCCTGATTTTATCAAAGCATGGTTTCTCTGAGTCGGTCATTGATACCCTGATTCAGGCTAGAAAGCCTGTCACCAGGAGAATTTATCATAAGATATATAGCGAAAATATCTTTATTGGTGTGAATCCAAGGGTTACTTATGGAGTAGGATTAGGATTCCTAGGATATTGTCTTTTCTCCAAGAAGGATTGGAGAAGGGATTATAAGCTAGCTCCTTAAAAGGACAGATATCTGCTTTGTCTATTCTTTTACACAAGTGTCTGGCAGATGTCCCAGACGTTCAGGCGTTTAATCAGAATCAAGCCTGTATTTAAACCCGTTGCTCCGCCGTGGAGCCTAAACTTAGTTCTTAAAGTTCTTCAAGGGGTTCCGTTTGAACCTATGCATTCCATAGATATTAAGTTTCTATCTTGGAAAGTTCTGTTTTTAGTAGCTATCTCTTCGGCTCGAAGAGTTTCTGAGTTATCTGCTTTACAGTGTGACTCACCTTATCTTGTTTTCCATGCAGATAAGGTGGTTTTGCGTACCAAACCCGTATTCCTTCCTAAGGTTGTTTCTAATAGGAATATCAATCAGGAAATTGTTGTTCCTTCGCTGTGTCCTAATCCTCCTTCAAAGAAGGAACGTCTGTTGCACAATCTTGATGTGGTTCGTGCTTTAAAGGGACACTAAACACCTAATGCAGATTCTGCAAACTAACTTCTGCTGTCAGTCCATAAATATACTACAAATTTAGTAATAAAGGATTTTTAAGCAGTCTGTGCAGCTTACCCCTATTGTATTCAAGAAAAGTGTTGTTAAACAGAATGGTGATACTGAGCTCAGTGCTGCTATGTGTGCTGCCATGTTGTAACGCACGTTGCTCACAGGCACAGTAGTCATGTGATGCACATGAGGATTACCAGAATGCTCTCTCACAGTGATGCTGAGTGCTGTAATTAGCTTTATAAACATTTTTCATATGTGCCTCATATTTATATAAATAAATATTCTGTTGTGCATGCATTTATTAATTTCAAAGAACTCAAAACTTTTTCTGACTGCACTATTGAGTGCACGGCTAGAGGAACTGTTGTTTTAGTGAATGGCAACAGCTGATGCTACAGGCAGGGGAAAGGAATGAGCTGAAAATTTAGTTACTACTTTGCAGTTTAAAACTGTTTAATACCTTACTTTTTTTGTAAGAAACAAGTATAGATCTTGCAGGCTCTGGCAATATTCAGCTCTCTTCTTACAACGGAGCATGCCACTCCCCCCTCCTTCCTCCCCTCTCTGTGTATCTACATGGAGAGGGGAGGAAGGAGGGGGGAGTGGCATGCTCCGTGTAAGAAGAGAGCTGGATAACACTGCAATTACATTTACTAGAAGATTTATGTGCATAAATCTTCTAGTAAATGTAATTGCAGTGTTATCCAGCTCTCTTCTTACACAGAGCATGCCACTCCCCCTCCTTCCTTCATCCGTGTCCTAAAGCTTTGGTATTGGTATCCCACAAGTATGGATGAATCCGTGGACTCGATACATCTAGCAAGAAAAAACAGAATTTATGCTTACCTGATAAATTTCTTTCTCTTGCACTGTATCGAGTCCACGGCCCGCCCTGTCTAAGACAGGTAGTATATTTTTATCACCTCTGCACCCTATAGTTTCTCCTTTTTTCTCCTTTTTCTTCCTAGCCTTTGGTCGAATGACTGGGGGGTGGAGCTAAGGGAGGAGCTATATTGACAGCTCTGCTGTGGGTGCTCTCTTTGACACTTCCTGTTAGGAAGGAGAATATCCCACAAGTATGGATGAATCCGTGGACTCGATACATCGCAAGAGAGAAATTTATCAGGTAAGCATAAATTCTGTTTCTTTCATGTAATTAGCAAGAGTCCATGAGCTAGTGACGTATGGGATATACATTCCTACCAGGAGGGGCAAAGTTTCCCAAACCTCAAAATGCTTATAAATACACCCCTCACCACACCCACAAATCAGTTTTACAAACTTTGCCTCCTATGGAGGTGGTGAAGTAAGTTTGTGCTAGATTCTACGTTGATATGCGCTCCGCAGCAGGTTGGAGCCCGGTTTTCCTCTCAGCGTGCAGTGAATGTCAGAGGGATGTGAGGAGAGTATTGCCTATTTGAATTCAATGATCTCCTTCTACGGGGTCTATTTCATAGGTTCTCTGTTATCGGTCGTAGAGATTCATCTCTTACCTCCCTTTTCAGATCGACGATATACTCTTATATATACCATTACCTCTACTGATTCTCGTTTCAGTACTGGTTTGGCTTTCTACTACATGTAGATGAGTGTCCTGGGGTAAGTAAGTCTTATTTTCTGTGACACTCTAAGCTATGGTTGGGCACTTTTATATAAAGTTCTAAATATATGTGTTTAAACATTTATTTGCCTTGACTCAGGATATTCAACGTTCCTTATTTCAGACAGTCAGTTTCATATTTGGGATAATGCATATGAATAAATCAATTTTTTTTCTTACCTTAAAATTTGACTTTTTTCCCTGTGGGCTGTTAGGCTCGCGGGGGCTGAAAATGCTTCATTTTATTTTGTCATTCTTGGCACAGACTTTTTTGGCGCAAAAATTTTTTTTTCTGTTTCCGGCGTCATACGTGTCGCCGGAAGTTGCGTCATTTTTTGACGTTTTTTTGCGCCAAAAGTGTCGGCGTTACGGATGTGGCGTCATTTTGGCGCCAAAAGCATTTAGGCGCCAAATAATGTGGGTGTCTTTTTTTGGCGCTAAAAAATATGGGCGTCACTATTGTCTCCATTATTTAAGTCTCATTATTTATTGCTTCTGGTTGCTAAAAGCTTGTTAACTGGCATTTTTTCCCATTCCTGAAACTGTCATTTAAGGAATTTGATCAATTTTGCTTTATATGTTGTTTTTTCTATTACATATTGCAAGATGTCCCAGATTGACCCTGAGTCAGAAGATACTTCTGGAAAATCGCTTCCTGGTGCTGGATCTACCAAAGTTAAGTGCATCTGCTGTAAACTTGTGGTATCTGTTCCTCCAGGTGTTGTTTGTAATGAATGTCATGACAAACTTGTTAATGCAGATAATATTTCCTTTAGTAATGTTACATTACCTGTTGCTGTTCCATCAACATCTAATACTCAGTGTTCCTGATAACATAAGAGATTTTGTTTCTAAATCCATTAAGAAGGCTATGTCTGTTATTCCTCCTTCTAGTAAACGTAAAAGGTCTTTTAAAACTTCTCATTTTTCAGATGAATTTTTAAATGAACATCATCATTCTGATTCTGATGATTCCTCTGGTTCAGAGGATTCTGTTTCAGAGGTTGATGCTGATAAATCTTCATATTTATTCAAAATGGAATTTATTCGTTCTTTACTTAAAGAAGTCTTAATTGCATTAGAAATAGAGGATTCTGGTCCTCTTGATACTAAATCTAAACGTTTAAATAAGGTTTTTAAATCTCCTGTAGTTATTCCAGAAGTTTTTCCTGTCCCTGATGCTATTTCTGAAGTTATCTCCAGGGAATGGAATAATTTGGGTAATTCATTTACTCCTTCTAAACGTTTTAAGCAATTATATCCTGTGCCATCTGACAGATTAGAATTTTGGGACAAAATCCCTAAAGTTGATGGGGCTGTCTCTACTCTTGCTAAACGTACTACTATTCCTACGGCAGATAGTACTTCCTTTAAGGATCCTTTAGATAGGAAAATTGAATCCTTTCTAAGAAAAGCTTACTTATGTTCAGGTAATCTTCTTAGACCTGCTATATCTTTAGCGGATGTTGCTGCAGCTTCAATTTTTTGGTTAGAAGCTTTAGCGCAACAAGTAACAGATCATAACTCTCATAGCATTGTTAATCTTCTTCAACATGCTAATAACTTTATTTGTGATGCCATCTTTGATATCATTAGAGTTGATGTCAGGTATATGTCTCTAGCTATTTTAGCTAGAAGAGCTTTATGGCTTAAAACTTGGAATGCTGATATGTCTTCTAAGTCAACTTTGCTTTCCCTTTCTTTCCAGGGTAATAAATTATTTGGTTCTCAGTTGGATTCTATTATCTCAACTGTTACTGGAGGGAAAGGAACTTTTTTACCACAGGATAAAAAATCTAAAGGTAAATTTAGGTCTAATAATCGTTTTCATTCCTTTCGTCACAATAAGGAACAAAAGCCTGATCCTTCACCCACAGGAGCGGTATCAGTTTGGAAACCATCTCCAGTCTGGAATAAATCCAAGCCTTTTAGAAAACCAAAGCCAGCTCCCAAGTCCACATGAAGGTGCGGCCCTCATTCCAGCCCAGCTGGTAGGGGGCAGATTACGATTTTTTCAAAGAAATTTGGATCAATTAAATTCACAATCTTTGGATTCAGAACATTGTTTCAGAAGGGTACAGAATTGGCTTCAAGATAAGGCCTCCTGCAAAGAGATTTTTTCTTTCCCGTGTCCCAGTAAATCCAGCGAAGGCTCAAGCATTTCTGAAATGTGTTTCAGATCTAGAGTTGGCTGGAGTTATTATGCCAGTTCCAGTTCTGGAACAGGGGCTGGGGTTTTATTCAAATCTCTTCATTGTACCAAAGAAGGAGAATTCCTTCAGACCAGTTCTGGATCTAAAAATATTGAATCGTTATGTAAGGATACCAACATTCAAAATGGTAACTATAAGGACTATTCTGCCTTTTGTTCAGCAAGGGCATTATATGTCCACAATAGATTTACAGGATGCATATCTGCATATTCAGATTCATCCAGATCACTATCAGTTTCTGAGATTCTCTTTCCTAGACAAGCATTACCAGTTTGTGGCTCTGCCGTTTGGCCTAGCAACAGCTCCAAGAATTTTTACAAAGGTTCTCGGTGCCCTTCTGTCTGTAATCAGAGAACAGGGTATTGTGGTATTTCCTTATTTGGACGATATCTTGGTACTTGCTCAGTCTTCACATTTAGCAGAATCTCATACGAATCGACTTGTGTTGTTTCTTCGAGATCATGGTTGGAGGATCAATTTACCGAAAAGTTCATTGATTCCTCAGACAAGGGTAACCTTTTTAGGTTTCCAGATAGATTCAGTGTCCATGACTCTGTCTCTGACAGACAAGAGACATCTAAAATTGATCTCAGCTTGTCAAAACCTTCAGTCTCAATCATTCCCTTCGGTAGCCTTATGCATGGAAATTCTAGGTCTTATGACTGCTGCATCGGACGCGATCCCCTTTGCTCGTTTTCACATGTGACCTCTTCAGCTCTGTATGCTGAACCAGTGGTGCAGGGATTACTCAAAGATATCTCAATTAATATCTTTAAAACCGATTGTACGACACTCTCTGACGTGGTGGACAGATCACCATCGTTTAGTTCAGGGGGCTTCTTTTGTTCTTCCGACCTGGACTGTAATTTCAACAGATGCAAGTCTAACAGGTTGGGGAGCTGTTTGGGGGTCTCTGACAGCACAAGGGGTTTGGGAATCTCAGGAGGTGAGATTACCAATAAATATTTTGGAACTCCGTGCAATTTTCAGAGCTCTTCAGTCATGGCCTCTTCTAAAGAGAGAATCGTTCATTTGTTTTCAAACAGACAATGTCACAACTGTGGCATATATCAATCATCAAGGAGGGACTCACAGTCCTCTGGCTATGAAAGAAGTATCTTGAATACTGGTATGGGCGGAATCCAGCTCCTGTCTAATTTCTGCGGTTCATATCCCAGGTATAGACAATTGGGAAGCGGATTATCTCAGTCGCCAAACGTTACATCCGGGCGAATGGTCTCTTCACCCAGAGGTATTTCTTCAGATTGTTCAAATGTGGGAACTTCCAGAAATAGATCTGATGGCTTCTCATCTAAACAAGAAACTTCCCAGGTATCTGTCCAGATCCAGGGATCCTCAGGCAGAAGCAGTGGATGCATTGTCACTTCCTTGGAAGTATCATCCTGCCTATATCTTTCCGCCTCTAGTTCTTCTTCCAAGAGTAATCTCCAAGATTCTGAAGGAATGCTCGTTTGTTCTGCTGGTGGCTCCAGCATGGCCTCACAGGTTTTGGTATGTGGATCTTGTCCGGATGGCCTCTTGCCAACCGTGGACTCTTCCATTAAGACCAGACCTTCTGTCGCAAGGTCCTTTTTACCATCAGGATCTCAAATCCTTAAATTAAAAGGTATGGAGATTGAACGCTTGATTCTTAGTCAAAGAGGTTTCTCTGACTCTGTGATTAATACTATGTTACAGGCTCGTAAATCTGTATCTAGGAAGATATATTATCGAGTCTGGAAGACTTACTTTTCTTGGTGTCTTTCTCATCATTTTTCCTGGCATTCTTTTAGAATTCCGAGAATTTTACAGTTTCTTCAGGATGGTTTGGATAAAGGTTTGTCTGCAAGTTCCTTGAAAGGACAAATCTCTGCTCTTTCTTTTCTTTTTCACAGAAAGATTTCTAATCTTCCTGATATTCATTGTTTTGTACAAGCTTTGGTTCGTATAAAGCCTGTTATTAAGTCCATTTCTCCTCCTTGGAGTTTGAATTTGGTTCTGGGGGCTCTTCAAGCTCCTCCGTTTGAACCCACCCTTTTTGTGGTGGTTATGATTTTTTGTATAAAGCACAATTATTCCAATTCCTTATTTTTTATGCTTTTGCACTTTTGTCTTATCACCCCACTTCTTGGCTATGCGTTAAACTGATTTGTGGGTGTGGTGAGGGGTGTATTTATAGGCATTTTGAGGTTTGGGAGACTTTGCCCCTCCTGGTAGGAATGTATATCCCATACGTCACTAGCTCATGGACTCTTGCTAATATGAAAGAAATGAATTTATCAGGTAAGTTCTTACATAAATTGTTTTTTGCATAGGAAATAAAAAAACTCGTCAATGTACTTTATTTCTCCAACATAGGTGTGTCCGGTCCACGGCGTCATCCTTACTTGTGGGATATTCTCTTCCCCAACAGGAAATGGCAAAGAGCCCAGCAAAGCTGGTCACATGATCCCTCCTAGGCTCCGCCTACCCCAGTCATTCTCTTTGCCGTTGTACAGGCAACATCTCCACGGAGATGGCTTAGAGTTTTTTAGTGTTTAACTGTAGTTTTTATTATTCAATCAAGAGTTTGTTATTTTGAAATAGTGCTGGTATGTACTATTTACTCAGAAACAGAAAAGAGATGAAGATTTCTGTTTGTATGAGGAAAATGATTTTAGCAACCGTAACTAAAATCCATGGCTGTTCCACACAGGACTGTTGAGAGCAATTAACTTCAGTTGGGGGAACAGTGTGCAGTCTCTTGCTGCTTGAGGTATGACACATTCTAACAAGACGATGTAATGCTGGAAGCTGTCATTTTCCCTATGGGATCCGGTAAGCCATGTTTATTACGATCATAAATAAGGGCTTCACAAGGGCTTATTAAGACTGTAGACTGTTTCTGGGCTAAATCGATTCATTATTAACACATATTTAGCCTTGAGGAATCATTTTATCTGGGTATTTTGATATAATAATATCGGCAGGCACTGTATTAGACACCTTATCCCTTAGGGGCTTTCCCAAAGCTTAAGCAGAGCCTCATTTTCGCGCCGGTGTGGCGCACTTGTTTTTGAGAGGCATGGCATGCAGTCGCATGTGAGAGGAGCTCTGATACTTAGAAAAGACTTTCTGAAGGCGTCATTTGGTATCGTATTCCCCTTTGGGCTTGGTTGGGTCTCAGCAAAGCAGATACCAGGGACTGTAAAGGGGTTAAAGCTTAAAACGGCTCCGGTTCCGTTATTTTAAGGGTTAAAGCTTCCAAATTTGGTGTGCAATACTTTTAAGGCTTTAAGACACTGTGGTGAAAATTTGGTGAATTTTGAACAATTCCTTCATGTTTTTTCGCAATTGCAGTAATAAAGTGTGTTCAGTTTAAAATTTAAAGTGACAGTAACGGTTTTATTTTAAAACGTTTTTGTACTTTGTTATCAAGTTTATGCCTGTTTAACATGTCTGAACTACCAGATAGACTGTGTTCTGAATGTGGGGAAGCCAGGATTCCTATTCATTTAAATAAATGTGATTTATGTGATAATGACAATGATGCCCAAGATGATTCCTCAAGTGAGGGGAGTAAGCATGGTACTGCATCATTCCCTCCTTCGTCTACACGAGTCTTGCCCACTCAGGAGGCCCCTAGTACATCTAGCGCGCCAATACTCCTTACTATGCAACAATTAACGGCTGTAATGGATAATTCTGTCAAAAACATTTTAGCCAAAATGAACCCTTGTCAGCGTAAGCGTGGCTGCTCTGTTTTAGATACTGAAGAGCATGACGACGCTGATATTAATATCTCTGAAGGGCCCCTAACCCAGTCTGATGGGGCCAGGGAGGTTTTGTCTGAGGGAGAAATTACTGATTCAGGGAACATTTCTCAACAGGCTGAACCTGATGTGATTGCATTTAAATTTAAGTTGGAACATCTCCGCATTCTGCTTAAGGAGGTATTATCCACTCTGGATGATTGTGAAAAGTTGGTCATCCCAGAGAAACTATGTAAAATGGACAAGTTCCTAGAGGTGCCGGGGCTCCCAGAAGCTTTTCCTATACCCAAGCGGGTGGCGGACATTGTTAATAAAGAATGGGAAAGGCCCGGTATTCCTTTCGTCCCTCCCCCCATATTTAAAAAATTGTTTCCTATGGTCGACCCCAGAAAGGACTTATGGCAGACAGTCCCCAAGGTCGAGGGAGCGGTTTCCACTTTAAACAAACGCACCACTATACCCATAGAGGATAGTTGTGCTTTCAAAGATCCTATGGATAAAAAATTAGAAGGTTTGCTTAAAAAGATGTTTGTTCAGCAGGGTTACCTTCTACAACCAATTTCATGCATTGTCCCTGTCGCTACAGCCGCATGTTTCTGGTTCGATGAGCTGATAAAGACGCTCGATAGTGATTCTCCTCCTTATGAGGAGATTATGGACAGAATCAATGCTCTCAAATTGGCTAATTCTTTCACCCTAGACGCCACTTTGCAATTGGCTAGGTTAGCGGCTAAGAATTCTGGGTTTGCTATTGTGGCGCGCAGAGCGCTTTGGTTGAAATCTTGGTCGGCTGATGCGTCTTCCAAGAACAAGCTACTAAACATTCCTTTCAAGGGGAAAACGCTGTTTGGCCCTGACTTGAAAGAGATTATTTCTGATATCACTGGGGGTAAGGGCCACGCCCTTCCTCAGGATCGGCCTTTCAAGGCAAAAAATAGACCTAATTTTCGTCCCTTTCGTAAAAACGGACCAGCCCAAAGTGCTACGTCCTCTAAGCAAGAGGGTAATACTTCTCAAGCCAAGCCAGCTTGGAGACCAATGCAAGGCTGGAACAAGGGAAAGCAGGCCAAGAAACCTGCCACTGCTACCAAGACAGCATGAAATGTTGGCCCCCGATCCGGGACCGGATCTGGTGGGGGGCAGACTCTCTCTCTTCGCTCAGGCTTGGGCAAGAGATGTTCTGGATCCTTGGGCGCTAGAAATAGTCTCCCAAGGTTATCTTCTGGAATTCAAGGGACTTCCCCCAAGGGGGAGGTTCCACAGGTCTCAGTTGTCTTCAGACCACATAAAAAGACAGGCGTTCTTACATTGTGTAGAAGACCTGTTAAAAATGGGAGTGATTCATCCTGTTCCATTAAGAGAACAAGGGATGGGGTTCTACTCCAATCTGTTCATAGTTCCCAAAAAAGAGGGAACGTTCAGACCAATCTTAGATCTCAAGATCCTAAACAAGTTTCTCAAGGTTCCATCGTTCAAGATGGAAACCATTCGAACTATTCTTCCTTCCATCCAGGAAGGTCAATTCATGACCACGGTGGATTTAAAGGATGCGTATCTACATATTCCTATCCACAAGGAACATCATCGGTTCCTAAGGTTCGCATTCCTGGACAAACATTACCAGTTCGTGGCGCTTCTTTTCGGATTAGCCACTGCTCCAAGGATTTTCACAAAGGTACTAGGGTCCCTTCTAGCTGTGCTACGACCAAGGGGCGTTGCGGTAGTACCTTACTTGGACGACATTCTGATTCAAGCGTCGTCCCTTCCTCAAGCAAAGGCTCACACGGACATCGTCCTGGCCTTTCTCAGATCTCACGGATGGAAAGTGAACGTGGAAAAGAGTTCTCTATCCCCGTCAACAAGGGTTCCCTTCTTGGGAACAATTATAGACTCCTTAGAAATGAGGATTTTTCTGACAGAGGTCAGAAAAACAAAACTTCTAGACTCTTGTCGGATACTTCATTCCGTTCCTCTTCCTTCCATAGCTCAGTGCATGGAAGTGATCGGGTTGATGGTAGCGGCAATGGACATAGTTCCTTTTGCGCGCATTCATCTAAGACCATTACAACTGTGCATGCTCAGTCAGTGGAATGGGGACTATACAGACTTGTCTCCGAAGATACAAGTAAATCAGAGGACCAGAGACTCACTCCGTTGGTGGCTGTCCCTGGACAACCTGTCACAAGGGATGACATTCCGCAGACCAGAGTGGGTCATTGTCACGACCGACGCCAGTCTGATGGGCTGGGGCGCGGTCTGGGGATCCCTGAAAGCTCAGGGTCTTTGGTCTCGGGAAGAATCTCTTCTACCGATAAATATTCTGGAACTGAGAGCGATATTCAATGCTCTCAAGGCTTGGCCTCAGCTAGCGAGGACCAAGTTCATACGGTTTCAATCAGACAACATGACAACTGTTGCGTACATCAACCATCAGGGGGGAACAAGGAGTTCCCTAGCGATGGAAGAAGTGACCAAAATCATTCTATGGGCGGAGTCTCACTCCTGCCACCTGTCTGCTATCCACATCCCAGGAGTGGAAAATTGGGAAGCGGATTTTCTGAGTCGTCAGACATTGCATCCGGGGGAGTGGGAACTCCATCCGGAAATCTTTGCCCAAGTCACTCACCTGTGGGGCATTCCAGACATGGATCTGATGGCCTCTCGTCAGAACTTCAAAGTTCCTTGCTACGGGGCCAGATCCAGGGATCCCAAGGCGGCTCTAGTGGATGCACTAGTAGCACCTTGGACCTTCAAACTAGCTTATGTGTTCCCGCCATTTCCTCTCATCCCCAGGCTGGTAGCCAGGATCAATCAGGAGAGGGCGTCGGTGATCTTGATAGCTCCTGCGTGGCCACGCAGGACTTGGTATGCAGATCTGGTGAATATGTCATCGGCTCCACCTTGGAAGCTACCTTTGAGACGAGACCTTCTTGTTCAGGGTCCGTTCGAACATCCGAATCTGGTTTCACTCCAGCTGACTGCTTGGAGATTGAACGCTTGATTTTATCGAAGCGAGGATTCTCAGATTCTGTTATCGATACTCTTGTTCAGGCCAGAAAGCCTGTAACTAGAAAGATTTACCACAAAATTTGGAAAAAATATATCTGTTGGTGTGAATCTAAAGGATTCCCTTGGGACAAGGTTAAGATTCCTAGGGTTCTATCCTTCCTTCAAGAAGGATTGGAAAAAGGATTATCTGCAAGTTCCCTGAAGGGACAGATTTCTGCCTTGTCGGTGTTACTTCACAAAAAGCTGGCAGCTGTGCCAGATGTTCAAGCCTTTGTTCAGGCTCTGGTTAGAATCAAGCCTGTTTACAAACCTTTGACTCCTCCTTGGAGTCTCAATTTAGTTCTTTCAGTTCTTCAGGGGGTTCCGTTTGAACCCTTACATTCCGTTGATATTAAGTTATTATCTTGGAAAGTTTTGTTTTTAGTTGCAATTTCTTCTGCTAGAAGAGTTTCAGAATTATCTGCTCTGCAGTGTTCTCCTCCTTATCTGGTGTTCCATGCAGATAAGGTGGTCTTACGTACTAAACCTGGTTTTCTTCCAAAGGTTGTTTCTAACAAAAACATTAACCAGGAGATTATCGTACCTTCTCTGTGTCCGAAACCAGTTTCAAAGAAGGAACGTTTGTTGCACAATTTGGATGTTGTTCGCGCTCTAAAATTCTATTTAGATGCTACAAAGGATTTTAGACAAACATCTTCCTTGTTTGTTGTTTATTCAGGTAAAAGGAGAGGTCAAAAAGCAACTTCTACCTCTCTCTCTTTTTGGATTAAAAGCATCATCAGATTGGCTTACGAGACTGCCGGACGGCAGCCTCCCGAAAGAATCACAGCTCATTCCACTAGGGCTGTGGCTTCCACATGGGCCTTCAAGAACGAGGCTTCTGTTGATCAGATATGTAGGGCAGCGACTTGGTCTTCACTGCACACTTTTACCAAATTTTACAAGTTTGATACTTTTGCTTCTTCTGAGGCTATTTTTGGGAGAAAGGTTTTGCAAGCCGTGGTGCCTTCCATTTAGGTGACCTGATTTGCTCCCTCCCTTCATCCGTGTCCTAAAGCTTTGGTATTGGTTCCCACAAGTAAGGATGACGCCGTGGACCGGACACACCTATGTTGGAGAAAACAGAATTTATGTTTACCTGATAAATTACTTTCTCCAACGGTGTGTCCGGGCCACGGCCCGCCCTGGTTTTTTAATCAGGTCTGATAATTTATTTTCTTTAACTACAGTCACCACGGTACCATATGGTTTCTCCTATGCAAATATTCCTCCTTAACGTCGGTCGAATGACTGGGGTAGGCGGAGCCTAGGAGGGATCATGTGACCAGCTTTGCTGGGCTCTTTGCCATTTCCTGTTGGGGAAGAGAATATCCCACAAGTAAGGATGACGCCGTGGACCGGACACACCGTTGGAGAAAGTAATTTATCAGGTAAACATAAATTCTGTTTTTACGTTACATCAGAGAGGCTGTTCCATCCTGCAGACTTCAGAATATTGACCCCTGAAAAATTCTGCATGAAATATGCTTGATTATTGCAGAACCTTATTTATTTGTGTTCAAATAAGTTTTAGCGATGACTTATTTTGTCAAGTAGGAATATCATATTGATATTAATTTTTTATATATTTTTTTTTCTTTTGTTGACTGTTGCATATTGATTGATTTTTATTTATTTTTTTCTCTCCAATATTTCTGTAGGTATCGCAGTGAGAAGATGACAATGAGCTATGCGGAATACCTTTCCCACCGCCAGCACCATCATTTTCAAAATGGCATCGGGCACCCTCTCCCACCATACAACCATTATTCCTGACACTGAGCCGCATGACCAGTCACTAGACCTCTCTGCAGAACTTTTCCCAGTAGACCCAGCCCCCTCTTGGTCTAGCTATCTGTATTACTGTACAATTTTATGATGATTGTTTCCGTTGCCCTGCTCTTGCTTTGCTGACATAGGCATCTAAAGCTCATCAGGGCAACGGGTGGGAAAACATTAAGTACCCACAATCTGTTTTTGTTTTGTTTTTTTAATTATTTTGAGCTATTTACTTTTTTTTTTTTTTTTTTTTTTGCAGCATACCTTTTTTCTTTTACATAATTTTGCTTTTCACCTCCAGCTGTTTTTTTTCCATGATTTGGATTAAGGAGTTAAAAATAATGTGAGTTCTGTGATTTGATAAATGAATACTTGAGAAATTTAGATATGCAGAGCTAGTGAACCTCCTGGGCATATCAGCCATTTTTTTTTAATGTGTAAATGTTTCGAAAGCTATAGGCATTCATGGTAGACCCTTTATGTTGCACATTGCTAGCAGGGTATATCACATGAATTAATTTATTTAATCTTGGCGTTTCCACTGACTTATGACTCATACAAGTGTTTTTGTTTTATCTGATATTTGCTTTGATTTTTTTTTTGATTTTTTTTTTAACGGACTCCTTATTGGGATAGATATATACACATACATTTATTCTAACTGGAACTATATCACTGTAAATTGCTAGTAAGAAAACAGATACTTGTCCACTCAGATTTTTTTTTTTGCATTGCCTGCAACAGAGTCTAAGGGGCCAAATTATCAAGCTCAGAATGAGCCTTCAGGCTCGCCGGAAACAGAAGTTATGAAGCAGTGGTCTAAAGTATGCTGTCGGCATTTATTGATGTGCGGCGGACATTATACGCTACATTGTATCATGTCCACTCGCACTTCAATAAATCAGCCCCTAAATCTGCACTGTGACCAAGCCATCCTAATGGCAAGCTCTCCACTAACAATGGTTTGCAGCAAATTAGGACTCTGGGCAATAGCATCATTTATTTTTTTTCCTCCTCTGAGTCCACTCCAAGATTGATATTCTCAGTATGAATGATTGAAGCAACTGCTTCTATGGTTGTGCTTTAGGGTTTACTTTTTCACTGAGCCTGCAGCTGGGATGTAACTTTATTAAATATGCTGTTGTAATTTTAATATGGACATAAATAGCTGCTTTATTCTTGCATAAGAGATTTTAGACCTTTGAAGGAAAGTTTTTTTTTTTTTTACCTGTATTGGTGAAAATGTTTTAACCCCTACCTCAGAATTGACTTGGGTATCAGACAGCTTATTGCGTAATGAATTGTATTTTATAACTTTAAAATAACCCAACACTGCTTCAGCTCACTGTGCCCTACAATACTTATGTAGTTGTCTATTTTAAACCACATAAAACTTAAGACATAAGAATTCCATACATTTTTCTTTCAGAAGTTTAAGATTTAGTTAAATGGAATCACAATATTTTAGCAAATTCTTTTTTGGGTAAAGTCCTTTCTGTGAAATATGAAGCAAGACCATTGTATTTTGTTAACAACTAAAGATGGCCTGTTTTCAACTGCAAAACTCTAAAAAGATCAGATAGTAGAGGAATATATAGATGCACATGTCCATGTTTACATTAAATATTGATTACGTGACTGTAACAGAGTCAGGCTGTTTCAGGGCTGTTGCTGCTGATTTTAAACTCTTAACTAGTTGGACATATTTAGCACAGCTTTCCTGATGACTGTCACAAGTCATTACTGGGTTTGTGTTCTTTTTAATGGGGGAGGAGAAAGGAAAGGAGCAATCTGGAGCTTTGCTTTATTGGTTTGCTATGTAATATCCTTGTAAAGAAAGCCGCTCCTCTCATTTTACTTCCTCAAGTGCCATTAATTCTGTTCATAGCTTTATAGACCTCTCAGGCATAAATAGGTTGAAGAGTTAGTATGCTGATTGTCATTAGCCTAGGTGCTATCATAGGTGTTGCTGCCTTGACACTCCCAGAGAAGACTTCAGATAGGATCTTGTAAGTTCCAACTGCGTAAGCCAGACTTACACCCCCTAATGATTTGGTTGCAGAAAGAGATCATTCCCCCTCCTTAGTACCTACCAAAAATCTACTAATGGCCTCAGTATAGAGAAGTTAAAGTTGTGATCATGTTACAGAAATTCTAGGATGGTTCTCGGATTCCATATCCTACATTGATTAGTCCATAGAATGCCAATTAGTGTTTTCAGAGGACACTACTGTAGAAGACTAGTTGTTTTTAATTAGATGTTTATTTGACTTTAGAAAATACTACAGTTTTTTTCCAAAAAGCGTACAGCCCTTTAACTGTCAGGGAATGGTGGCTTGCAAGGGGATATTTTTCCACTATATTTTAGTTTAAATGCCTTAACCGTCTCTTGCTGAAAGAATTGTAAGTATAGACATGTGTGAATTTGTACACCACTATTCCATCAAGAGGACTTGATATGTTTTTATCATTTAATCCCCTTGCTCGCTGCACCCCCCCCCCCCCCCCCCCCATGTGTTACATTTGTTTTACATTGTGTGGCATATTCATATGCGCTTTGGTTTTAAGCTAAACATTTTTTTTTTTTTTTTCTATTAGAAAATGTTTTTCTTCCACTTTATTTTGCATCCAGGGGAAAAAGTGAGCACAAGCTGAGTTTTTATGCTGCAAAAAAAAAAAAAAAAACTTTTGCCACTGCTGGTAAAAGCAAAGTAAAATATTGTTCATTCTTCTGAATGAAGTTTTTTTTTTTTTTTTTTTCTTTAAACTAGGTATTTAAAGGTGCTAATCATCCTTGCACAAGGCCTGTGACTGGTCATGCCAACTCACGATCATATCAGATTTTTTTACTAATCTTCGATATATGCAGATGTTCTTCTTCAGATGTTTCTTACCAGTGTAATAATGCTATACTGATAAAATGCCAATCCTGCAGGTTTTGATAGTACAAGGTCAGCAATACTTCCCAGCATGGCTTAGGGGAGAAAAAAAGAACACAAAAAGGATTTTGTTTGTTTTGTCCTTTTTGTACAGCTTAGTGCACAATGCATTTGTCTTTAGTAGTTATTAATTAAAAAGAGTGTAAAGGCTGTTATACAAGTGTGTGTGTGTATATATAATACCAAATTTATTTCAGCCTTAACTTTTTATTATCATATAGAGGGAATGGTTTTAGTGTGTTCTGCTGTCCAAATGCAAAAGATTAAAGAAGCCATCCAATCTGTAGGAATTCATATGATGGTTTTTATTTGATATTTTTTTTTTTTTTTTTTTTTTTATTTGATGAATTTGTTTTTTTAAGAGTTGCATTTTATTTTGTTTGTTTTTTTTTCTTACTATGGGATCAAGCATTATATAATGTGACTTCATGTAGAACAATGAATGTATAAGATTTCCTGGTATATTTCATGTTACAACTCCACCAATGGACCCCTGCATAGCTTTCAGATTATTTTGGTGGTGATTTAAAATCATATAAGACAATGGGGGGGGGGGGGGGGAGGACATTAATCAGTTTCACTCATTTTCATTTTTTTTCTTTTTAAATATCTGGTTTAGTTTTTTTCCTTCTCATTTAAACATTGTTTTAATAAACGTGATAAGGTTCTTAAGAATTAAGTGAAAATAAAAAGTTTACTAGATATACATATAGTTGCATTTTAATACAAGAAAACCAACAGTGAAGATTGTGTGGTGTATTTAAAACCATTTTAAAACTGATCCCATAACTAATGAACTTAGTTTATTGCAACAATAAATATTTAAGGATCACTGTTGGTTTAAAACATTAGCCTTTGTGTTACATTTAGTCTGTGAAATGCAGAATATATGACACTTATAAAGTGTTGTGATTTGCCACAGTGAAGTCTAACTTGATTTCTAATAGATGCATGATCCATGATCTGGAGTTATGTTGGCTAACAAATTTTTAAATCAGCGAAGATTAGTTGATTTAAATGGGTAATAAAATATAAATTTTATTTGATAATCCCTTTTAACAAATAAACAGATTAATCAAGTGATTTTCGCTAATTAGATACATGTCATTTGTTCATTTGCCTGAAATCAAATACAGATCTGAATTCTAATTATATGTCATTAATTAGTATAAATTAGGACAGCCACCAGGTCTTTGCCTTGATACTCAATTATGTGAATCCGTATTAGGTTGGAGTGGGATTGCATGGATAAATACATTTATTACTGATTCCCTGTTCATTCTGTATTGCATACAAACTAATAGTTCCTAACAAAACAGATGGCTTCAGGATGCTTTTAGAATAAGATTTGATTATTTAATTGTTGCAGATGGACATATAAAAACAAAAGCATAATTTGGTCTGTTTATAGGGATTTCATGTTTTTTTTTGTTTTGTTTTTTTAAATAGTATACATTATTACTATCACATTTGTGTTAGATATTCTGTCATGTGGCAAGCAAATGGAATAAAAAAAAAACAAATGCAGTTCCATTGTCCCCCCATTTTAGCCACAAAATTAGTGTTTCAGAATAGGCTGATTCACCTCTTGCTTGTATAACATTCTTATGCCTTCTGTCTTCAAATGTGCAGGTTTCTTAAAATCAATTCTCTAAATGTACACACGTCTGAGATAGATATCATCTCTTATATGTTCGACCAAACCAAAGAAACCTCTGGCCATATTGATGCTGCTCCTTAAAGCCTTTTAGTTCTATCAAACAATCCTGCAGGATTCAAATGTGTTACCTTTTTTTATTTTTGTACAGTTTCTAATGTTTTTTTTTTTTTCTAGTGATGTTTAATTGAATCAAGTTTATTTGAGGAGACTGGAAAAACTTGCATCCTCTGTTTTAAATAAACTGGTAACTATTTTCCCCTTTTCATTCTTTAAAGAACCCTTACGTGTGCCTCTGAGATTTAAAGGGTTCTATGTTACATTCATTCTTAAGACCAGCAATGATTATTTCTATATGGAGATGTTTTTTTTTTCTTGGAGTTTTTTTATTACTGTTCCAGAAGAAAAAAAAAATACTATAAATAAAGTTAAAAAAAAAACAAAAAAAACTTTGCGCTGGACCCAGTAACTATGCTGGTTGATAAACGCACTGAAAAAAATGAACTTATGTTTGAAACTTTTGTATAAACCTAAAATGACTGTTTTTGTATATTAAAGTTGATTCTTTTTTTTTTCTGGGGAAAACATTGGGATCTAGTTTCTAAGTTAGTGTTTTTTATATGTTAAAGAAAAATATTGCTTTGAATTTTTCACCAGCTTGACTTCAATGCAATGGTGATTCAACTTCTTCAGGGCTGCAGAGGCTTTCAGTGTGTTGCAGAGCAGTGCATTGTGGGCCCCTCCAACTAGAAGTAGTTAGATTCAAGGGGTTTTACAACTACCTGGAGTAGCTGCTTCCCCTACTTAATTTTTCTTCTTTCTTATTAACTTGATTATGAATTACTATAAAGGCATCATACATTGCATAAACCCTCTACTCCTTTTCCATTTAAACTAGATCCTTCCTTCCACATATAGTTGCTCTTAGTGTGAAGAAACTGTTAAAATGGGCATTTTATTATGATAAGTAAGGCTAAAAAAAGGTAAAAATGGCGAAAAGGCAAAAAAAATTCTATATATAGAAGGTTATTTGTGGGTCTGTGAGATATGGCTGTGGAAAGATATTGTAGTAGTTTTAACACTATTGTTATTACATTTTAAATTACCCAATAAAATATGGAAAACACTTAAATATTCTTTGGTGTGTTGAATATTTGCCTTCTTATTTACAAGCTGTAAATTGTGTGCTTGAAATTTTTCAAATGCTTGTTTACAGTTTTCTAATGTCATTCTGTAAGTATAAAGTCTGTTTTCTAAAGAATAAGCAGGAGTAAGATGTTTAAATATGAATTGGTATATACACAATTAACTATCTTGTATTGATGTGCATTCGGAGGTTGCGACCCTTCGTGATACTCTGCAATCTTCATTGCATAATACATTCTTGTGGAACAGCAACACACTAAAATCTGGATTTGCACAGATTTTAGCATGTTACTGTTGCACAAGAATGAATTTGGCAACAAAAACAGCAGAGCTGCACAAAGGACCGCCACCTTCCGCTTAAGGACTTTCACGAAACACCTGAATGCACATCTGTAGTGTGTGTGTATGTGTGATATATAAATAAATGTGTGTATATAAATGTGTGTGTGTGTGTGTATATATGTGTATATATATATATATATATATATATATATATATATATATATATATATATATATATATATGTATGTATATGTGCATTTGTGTGTATGTACAGTGGATATAAAAAGTCTACACACCCCTTGTTAAAATGTCAGGTTTCTGTGATGTAAAAAAAAAGACAGATAAATAATTTCAGAACTTTTTCCACCTTTTAATGTGACCTATAAACTGTACAACTCAATTGAAAAACAAACTGAAATCTTTTAGGTAAAGGGAAATAAAAAAAAATAAAAAAATATGGTTGCCTAAGTGTGAACACCCTTAAACTAATACTTTATTGGAGCACCTTTTGATTTTATTACATCACTCAATCTTTTTGGGGATGAGTTTTTTCAGCATGGCACATCTTGACTTGGCAAGATTTTCCCACTCTGATTTGCAAAAACACTTTAAATCTGTCAGAATGCGAGGGCATCTCCTGTGCACAGCCCTCTTCAGATCACCCCACAGATTTTGAATTGGATTCAGGTCTGGGCTCTGGCTGGGCCATCCCAAAACTTTAATCTTTTTCTGGTGAAGCCATTCCTTTGTTGATTTGGATGTATGCTTTGGGTCGTTGTCATGCTGAAAGATGAAGTTCCTCTTCATGTTCAGCTTTCTAGCAGAAGCCTGAAGGTTTTGTGCCAATATTGACTGGTATTTGGAACTGTTCATTATTCCCTCTACCTTGATTAAGGCCCCAGTTCCAGCTGAAGAAAAACAGCCCCAAAGCATGATGCTGACACCACCATTCTTCGCTGTGGGTATGGTGTTCTTTTGGTGATATGCAGTGTTGTTTTTGCGCCAAACATATCTTTTGGAATTATGGTCAAAAAGTTCAACTTTGGTTTCATCAGACCAGAACACCTTTTGCAACATGCTTTTGGGAAACTTCAGATGTGTTTTTGCAAAATTTAGCCTGACCTGGATGTTTTTTTTTTTGTAAGAAAAGGCTTCCGTCTTACCACTCTACCCCATAGCCCAGACATAAGAAGAATATGGGCGATTGTTGTCACATGTACCACACAGCCAGTACTTGCCAGATATTCCTGCAGCTCCTTTAATGTTGCTGTAGGCCTCTTGGCAGCCTCCCAGGTCAGTTTTCTTCTCGTCTTTTCATAAATTTTGGAGGGACGTCCAGTTCTTTGTAATGTCACTGTTGCACCATATTTTCTTCACTTGATGATGACTGTCTTCACTGTGTTCCATGGTATATCTAATGCCTTGGAAATTCTTTTGTTCCCTTCTCCTGACTGATACCTTTTAACAATGAAATCGCTCTGATGCTTTAGAATCTCTCTGCGGACCATGTCTTTTACTGTGGGATGCAACTAACAAAATGTAAGGAAAGACCTACTAGAACAGCTGAACTTTATTTGGGGTTAATCAGAGGCACTTTAAATGATGACAGGTGTGTACTGACTCCTATTTAACATGATTTTGAATGTGATTGCTCAATTCTGAACACCGCTACATCCCCAGTTATAAAAGGGTGTTCACACTTATGCAACCATATTATTTTAGTTTTTTATTTTTATTTCCCTTTACCTAAAAGAAGGATGGGATTTATAAATGCACACACTGCTCAGTTTGTAACAATATGATAGCAGGGAGATCTTTTTGTGATAAATTTGGTTCTTGTCATTCAGTCAAAGGTCATATCACTTGTAAAATTGAAGGAGTTGTGTGTATATGGTATTCTGTAATTGTCCCCTATATTACATTGGGAAAACCTATAGAGAACTCAAAGAAAGAATAAAAGAACACAAACGGGATATTAAAAACAAATGTATCGAAACTAGCAGTGTAGCAAGGCATTTTTTGGAGCACCATGCAAGTAACAAAAACATCTTAAAATTTAGGGGTCTAATACTTGTTGACCTAAAAGGTGGAGGAGGAAATCTAGATCAGATTCTTCTTCGTAAAGAATGTAAGTGGATATTTAATTTAAAAAGCTTAAAACCTTTAGGCTTGAATGAAGAGATTAATTTTGGATCATTTTTGGGTGATTAAAGAGATATAAGTATATACCATAGAATATAGTGTACATATTTATTAATTAAATCGTTAGGAAATGTTACCAGAGTTTTTTTGTTTTTATCAGTGTATTCTGTTATAAATGAATTTGACAGCCTTTTGAACTTCGCAGCGCACAATCCAACCTTCTAATGAATGAAAGTGAATACAAGTAAAATATGGTAAAATGTATTGCCACAATTTAATACTGTGTGAGACTAATTGTATTTAGCAACATTTTAATACATTTCACCGGGGTGCTCGACTATCCTGGAACAAAAAAAAGGTGGAGTGAATACTCCAATCATACACAGCCGGAAGAAACCCATAGGAAGCACGGGTGAAACGTGCGTAGCTGATTTTCAGTGGTGTTTGCAGCTGAGCACCACTGACCTTGTCTCTGCATCATACTTTTTTCTTCTCACCCCGGAACAATGAAGACGTGCTTGGCACTTAGAGCCTTTCAAGGAACTGAGGGGTAAAAATATACCGGAGGTTTACAGATATTGCCCGGTCCGGAAATTGCAATCCCTTGCATGAAGGAGCAGGTTATATATACACAGCTGTACTATGGCCGCTCGTGAAACAGGTAAATTAAAATGAAGTTTGACCTGAGATGCAATGTTACACCACACGTTCAATTTATGGTCACATTGTGACGAATTTGACAGTGACTGCTAAGGAGTGTGTTTGCGTAGAATACATCTGGCAAATGAAAGGTTAATGGTGATAATATCAATACATGTTCTCGCGTTAAATTGGCATAGTGCTGTGCCTACATGAACTTTTCATTTACCAAGATTGGATTACAAATACACACAATGTGTGATGTTGCTCTGATCTTTAAAAAATTTATCCGGAATAAGGGACTTTATTCAGGACTTACTGAGTCATTCTGTTAACCCTGGTTGTATTATTTTGATACAGAGTTTTGAAATTATGTTGCTAAAATAACTAATACATTATTTTGCTTTAATTTACTACTGTGATAGTGTCTTTTTGTAGCTCTACCGATGGCTTAGTTTAATGATTATGTGATAGTCTGTTGCTGGAATAATAAGGGTGCTGTATATCTTTCTGTAATTATTTGTAATATTTACCCTTACCGGCGGTGTGCACTACAAAGAAAGTGTATCCCCTCTGGGAACACTATATATATCTTTGTATTAGACTTTCATGTTATTATACTAGGAGTGCTGGTACATTGTTTTCATTTAATTTCATATTTAATCGTTTTTTCTATTTGTACCGGGCACACACTGTTTAATTTGTACCATAGGGAATGCTATAAGAAAACAGTTCAGTAGTTGTATAATAAGAGTGAATTGTGGTGTGCTGCGAAGGTCAAGATGGCTGAATTAAATGAAAGTGAATGGAAATATGATGTTGATGATACATTTCTTTCATGTAATTGGCAAGAGTCCATGAGCTAGTGACTTATGGGATATACAATCCTACCAGGAGGGGCAAAGTTTCCCAAACATCAAAATGCCTATAAATACACCCCTCACCACACCCACAATTCAGTTTTACAAACTTTGCCTCCTATGAAGGTGGTGAAGTAAGTTTGTGCTTCTCAGCATTGTTGAAGCCTGATTCCTCTGAGTACAGCGAATGTCAGACGTGAAGGGAGTATCACTTATTGAATACGATGATTTCCCTAACGGGGGTCTATTTCATAGGTTCTCTGTTATCGGTCGTAAAGATTCATCTACCTCCCTTTTCAGATCGACGATATACTCTCAATTTACCTCTACTGATAACTGTTTCAGTACTAGTTTGGCTATCTGCTATATGTGGATGGGTGTCTTTTGGGAAGTATGTTTTTTATTACTTAAGACACCTCAGCTATGGTTTGGCACTTTATGCATTTATATAAAGTTCTAAATATATGTATAGTACTTATATTTGCCATGAGTCAGGTTCATGTATTTCCTTCTGCAGACTGTCCGTTTCATATTTGGGGAATATAAACATTTTTTAAGAAATTTTTTTCTTACCTGGGGTTTAGTCTTTTTTTCAATTGACTACTTCTTGCAAATTGCGAACGGTATTAGGCCCGCGGGTGCGCTAAATGCTAAACTTTATTGCGTCATTCTTGGCGCGAGAATTTTTTTGGCATGAAAAATACGTCGATCATGCAACTTAGTCATTTCCGGCGTTATGGTTGACGCTGAAGCCATACACGGTTGCGTCATTAGTGGTTATTATTGGCGCCAAAAAAGTTTTCAGTTACGTTGTGCGTCATACTTGGCGCCAAACTTTTTTCATTATTTTAATACCCCATTGATGTTTGCCTCTTGCCTTTTTCTCTATCAGAGGGCTATGCTATTTGCATTTTTTCCCATTCCTGAAACTGTCATAAGGAAATTGATAATTTTGCTTTATATGTTTTTTCTTTTACATTTTGCAAGATGTCTCAATCTGATCCTGCCTCAGAAGTTTCTGATGGAACATTGCTGCCTGACATCGGTTCTACCAAAGCTAAGTGCATTTGTTATAAGATTGTGGAAATTATTTCGCCGAATGTCATTTGTAATAGTTGTCATGATAAACTTTTACATGCAGTTATTTTGTCCATCAGTAATAGTACATTGCCAGTTGCAGTTCCTTCAACTTCTATTGTACATGATATACCTATGAATTTTAAGAATTTGTTTCTGATTCTATCCAGAAGGCTTTATCTGCATTTCCACCTAATAAACGTAAAAGGTCTTTTAAAACTTCTCATTCAGTTGATGAAATTTCAAATGACCAACAACATAATAATTTATCCTCTTCTGATAAGGATCTATCTGATACAGAAGATCCTTCCTCAGACATTGACACTGACAAATCTACTTATTTATTTAAAATAGAGTATATGCATTCTTTATTAAAAGAAGTGTTAATTACTTTGGATATTGAGGTAACCAGTCCTATTGACGTTCAGTCTAATAAGCATTTAAATGCTGTTTTTAAACCTCCTGTGGTTTCTCCAGGGGTTTTTCCCTATTCCTGAGGCTATTTCTGATATGATTTCTAAGGAATGGAATAAGCCAGGTACTTCTTTTATTCCTTCTTCAAGGTTTAAAAAATTGTATCCTTTACCAGCAAAATCTATAGAGTTTTGGGAAAAAATCCCTAAAGTTGATGGGGCTATTTCTACTCTTGCTAAACGTACCACTATTCCTATGGAAAATAGTACTTCCTTTAAGGATCCTTTAGATAGGAAGCTTGAATCTTATCTAAGGAAGGCCTATTTATATTCAGGTCATCTTCTTCTCAGACCTGCAATTTCTTTGGCTGATGTTGCGGCTGCATCAACTTTCTGGTTGGAGAATTTAGCGCAACAAGAATTGGATTCTGACATATCTAGCATTATTCGCTTACTGCAATATGCTAATCATTTTATTTGTGATGCCATTTTTTATATTATCAAAATTGATGTTAGATCCATGTCTTTAGCTATATTAGCTAGAAGAGCTTTGTGGCTTAAATCTTGGAATGCTGATATGGCATCTAAATCTAGATTACTATCTTTTTCTCTCCAAGGTAATAATTTATTTGGTTCTCAGTTGGATTCTATTATTTCAACTGTCACTGGGGGAAAGGAGTTTCTCTGCCTCAGGATAAAAAAACCTAAGGGTAAATCTAAGGCTTCTAACCGTTTTCGTTCCTTTCGTCAAAATAAGGAACAAAAATTCAATCCTTCCCCCAAGGAATCTGTTTCCAGTTGGAAGCCTTCCTCAAATTGGAATAAATCAAGCCATTCAAGAAACCAAAGTCAGCCCCTAAATCCGCATGAAGGTGCGGCCCTCATTCCAGCTTAGCTGGTAGGGGGCAGATTAAGGTTTTTCAAGGATATTTGGATAAAATCTGTCCAAAATCAATGGATTCGGAGCATTGTCTCTCAAGGGTATCGAATAGGATTCAGAGTAAGACCTCCTTTGAGAAGATTTTTTCTCTCATGTATCCCAGCAAATCCAGAAAATGCTCAGGCTTTCCTGAAGTGTTTCAGACCTGGAGTCTTCAGGGGTAATCATGCCAGTTCCTTTTCAGGAACAAGGTTTGGGGTTTTATTCAAATCTATTCATTGTCCCAAAGAAAGAGAAAATTTATTCAGAACAGTTCTGGATCTGAAAATTTTGAATAGTTATGTAAGAGTACCAACTTTCAAGATGGTGACTATAAGAACTGTTCAGCGAGGACATTATATGTCCACAATAGACTTGCAGGATGCATACCTTCATATTCCGATTCATCCAGAACATTATCAGTTTCTGAGATTCTCTTTTCTAGACAAGCATTACCAATTTGTTGCTCTTCCATTTGGCCTAGCAACAGATCCAAGAATCTTTTCAAAGGTTCTAGGTGCCCTACTCTCTGTAATAAGAGAACAGGGTATTGCAGTGTTTCCTTATTTGGACGCTATCTTGGTTCTAGCTCAGTCTTTACGTTCTGCAGAATCTCACACGAATCAACTAGTGTTTCTTCGGAAACATGGTTGGAAGATCAATTTACCAAAACGTTTCTTGATTCCTCAGACAAGGGTCACCTTTTTAGGCTTCCAGATAGATTCAGTGTCCATGACTCTGTCTCTAACAGACAAGAGACATTTAAAATTGGTTGCAGCCTGCCGGCACCTTCAGTCTCAGTCGTTCCCTTCAGTGGCTATGTGCATGGAAGTTTTAGGTCTCATGACTGCAGCATGGAACGCGATCCCCTTTGCACGTTTTCACATGAGACCTTTCAGCTTTGTATGCTGAACCAATGGTGCAGGGATTATACAAAGATATCACAATTAATATACTTAAATCCCAATGTACGACACTCTCTGACATGGTGGATAGATCACCATCGTTTAGTTCAAGGGGCTTCTTTTGTTCGGCCAACCTGGATTGTGATCACAACAGATGAGTCTTTCAGGTTTGGAGCTGTTTGGGGATCTCTGACAGCATAAGGGGTTTGGAAATCTCAAGAGGCGAGATTACCAATAAATATTTTAGAACTCCGTGCAATTTTCAGAGCTCTTCAGTTTTGGCCTCTGTTGAAGAGAGAACTGTTCATTTGTTTTCAGACAGACAATATCTCAACAGTGGCATATGTCAATCATCAGGGTGGGACTCACAGTCCCCAAGCTATGAAAGAAGTATCTCGGATACTTGCTTGGGCGGAATCCAGCTCCTGTCTAATCTCTGCGGTGCATATCCCAGGTGTAGACAATTGGGTGGCGGATTCAGATGTGGGGTCTTCCAGAGATAGTTCTCATGGCCTCTCATCTAAACAAGAAACTTCCCAGATACCTGTCCAGGGATGTTCAGGCGGAAGCAGTGGATGTGCTGACACTTCCTTGGTGTTATCATCCTGCTTACATTTTCCCGCCTCTAGTTCTCCTTCCAAGAGTGATCTCCGAAATCATCATGGAACAATCGTTTGTGTTGCTGGTGGCTACAGCATGGCCACACAGGTTTTGGTATGCGGATCTGGTTTGGATGTCCAGTTGCCAGCCTTGGCCACTTCCGTTAAGGCCAGACCTACTGTCTTTAAGGTCAGTTTCTTTCATGTAATTAGCAAGAGTCCATGAGCTAGTGACGTATGGGATATACATTCCTACCAGGAGGGGTAAAGTTTCCCAAACCTTAAAATGCCTATAAATACACCCCTCACCACACCCACAATTCAGTTTTACAAACTTTGCCTCCCGTGGAGGTGGTGAAGTAAGTTTGTGCTAGATTCTTCGTTGATATGCGCTCCGCAGCAGGCTGGAGCCCGGTTTTCCTCTCAGCGTGCAGTGAATGTCAGAGGGATGTGAAGAGAGTATTGCCTATTTGAATTCAATGATCTACTTTTACGGGGTCTATTTCATAGGTTCTCTGTTATCGGTCGTAGAGATTCATCTCTACCTCCCTTTTCAGATCGAGGATATACTCTTATATATACCATTACCTCTACTGATTCTCGTTTCAGTACTGGTTTGGCTTTCTACTATATGTAGATGAGTGTCCTGGGGTAAGTAAGTCTTATTTTCTGTGACACTGTAAGCTATGGTTGGGCACTGTTATATAAAGTTCTAAATATATGTGTTTAAACATTTATTTGCCTTGATTCAGGATGTTCAATATTCCTTATTCAGACAGTCAGTTTCATTATTTGGGATAATGCATTTGAATTCTTACCTTTAAAATTTGACTTTTTTTTCCTGTGGGCTGTTAGGCTCGCGGGGGCTGAAAATGCTTCATTTTAAAATTTCTTAGTAATTTCCGGCGTCATTCTTGTCACCGGAAGTTGTTAGTATGTGCGTCATTTTTTTTTACTTTTTTTTTTGCACCAAAGATGTTGGCGTTACCGGATGTGGCGTCATTTTTGGCGCCAAAGCATTTAGGCGCCAAATAGTGTGGGCGTCTCTTTTGGCGCTAAAAAATATGGGCATCATTATTGTCTCCACATTATTTAAGTCTCATTGTTTATTTGCTTCTGGTTGCTAGAAGCTTGTTCATGGGCATTTTTTCCCATTCCTGAAACTGTCATTTAAGGAATTTGATAGATTTTGCTTTATATATTGTTTTTTCTATTACATATTGCAAGATGTCTCAGATTGACCCTGGATCAAAAGCTACTTCTGGAAAAACGCTTGACTGAGTTCAGTCCTACCAAAGCTAAGTTAATTTATTTTAAATGTTATGAATGTTTATCTTTAGCTATGGTTTGTAATAAGTTATTATGATAAACTTTTACATGTAGAATCCATTAGTATTTATGCTTTATATATTGCCATTCTTTTTACATCTTATGTACATGAAATATTTAGAAGATTTATAAGAATTTTTTTTCTGATTCTATTTTAAAGGCTTTGTCTGACATCGTGCCTTCTAATAAAAAATTTTAGGTCTTTTTCACTTCTTTTTTAATTATTGAAGTTTCAAATGACCAACAACATACTGATTTATCCTTCTCTGATGGTTTTTTTCTCATTCAGAATTTTTTTCATCAGATATTGACACTAACAAATCTACTTTTTTATTATTTTTTTATTAAAGTACATTTGTTCTTTGTTGAAAAGGTGTTGATTATTTTGAATATTAAGGTAACTAGTTCTTTTTCAAGACTAGCTAACACTATTTCTGCTTATTTTTCTTCTGTGTTTTCAGAGGTTTTCTTTCCAATTCCTCATACTAGGGAATGGAATAGGCTGAGAATTTTCTTTTATTCCTTCTTCAAAGGTTTTAAACTATATTCTTTGCCAGCAGTTAAATTCAATTTGGAGGGTTCTCCAATTTATTGGGGCTATCTCTACTCCTACTAATTATGCTATTGTTTCTATAGCAAAATAGTATTTATTTTCCTTTAGATGGTTGTATCTTATTTATGGAAAATTATTTAGTTTCAGGTACTTTTCTTGGTCCTGTGATTTATTTGGATGTTGCAATTGCTTCATTTTGTTCTGTTTACTTTAAGATCAAGTATCAGATTATGATTTATTTTAGCATTGTTAAGGGACAACATTTACTAGACTAGGTGCTGTTGCATTTGTCTTGTTGTTTTGCATTTTTTTATTATGCAAGTCCACTGTATTAACTGGTCCTTTAACTGGACTATCATGCTAATAATTTCATTTGTGTCTTCATTTTATTGAATATTTTCGCAAATGAGGGTTAATCTATGTCTTTAGCTATTATAGCTAGAAAATTTTTGTGATTTTTAAAAATCCATATTTCTTTTGTTCTAAGATAATCAATTATTTGTTTTATTATTGGATTCAATTCTTAACTGTTACTCTGGGCTTCAAGATTGAGTTCTAAGACTAAAACTTTAAGCTTATACTAGTTTGGTTGTTCTTATTAATGAACGAATTCCTGAATTCTTTCCCAAGTAACATGTTTTTTATTGGAAATTTTTCACTTCGAAATCCGCTCCCTAAAATTGCGATGTACGTGCCTATTCCAGCTTGGCTGGCAAGGGGCAGGTTAAGACTTCTTTGAAATGTATTTGGTTCTATTCGGTCCAAATTTCTTTGATTTTATTCCAGTAAGGCTAACACTTTCTTTAAGTGTGTTTCGGTCCTATATTTCTTTCATGTAATTAGCAAGAGTCCATGAGCTAGTGACGTATGGGATATACATTCCTACCAGGAGGGGCAAAGTTTCCCAAACCTCAAAATGCCTATAAATACACCCCTCACCACACCCACAAATCAGTTTTTACAAACTTTGCCTCCTATGGAGGTGGTGAAGTAAGTTTGTGCTAGATTCTACGTTGATATGCGTTCCGCAGCAGGTTGGAGCCCGGTTTTCCTCTCAGCGTGCAGTGAATGTCAGAGGGATGTGAGGAGAGTATTGCCTATTTGAATTCAATGATCTCCTTCTACGGGGTCTATTTCATAGGTTCTCTGTTAGCGGTCGTAGATTCATCTCTTACCTCCCTTTTCAGATCGACGATATACTCTTATGTATACCATTACCTCTACTGATTCTCGTTTCAGTACTGGTTTGGCTTTCTACTACATGTAGATGAGTGTCCTGGGGTAAGTAAGTCTTATTTTCTGTGACACTCTAAGCTATGGTTGGGCACTTTTATATAAAGTTCTAAATATATGTATTCAAACATTTATTTGCCTTGACTCAGGATGTTCAACATTCCTTATTTCAGACAGTCAGTTTCATATTTGGGATAATGCATATGAATAAATCAATTTTTTTCTTACCTTAAAATTTGACTTTTTTCCCTGTGGGCTGTTAGGCTCGCGGGGGCTGAAAATGCTTCATTTTATTGAGTCATTCTTGGCGCGGACTTTTTTGGCGCAAAATTTTTTTTTCTGTTTCCGGCGTCATACGTGTCGCCGGAAGTTGCGTTTTTTTTGTGCCAAAAGTGTCGGTGTTCCGGATGCGGCGTCATTTTTGGCGCCAAATAATGTGGGCGTCTTTTTTGGCGCTAAAAAATATGGGCGTCACTATTGTCTCCACATTATTTAAGTCTCATTATTTATTGCTTCTGGTTGCTAGAAGCTTGTTCACTGGCATTTTTTCCCATTCCTGAAACTGTCATTTAAGGAATTTGATCAATTTTGCTTTATATGTTGTTTTTTCTATTACATATTGCAAGATGTCCCAGATTGACACTGAGTCAGAAGATACTTCTGGAAAAACGCTGCCTGGTGCTGGATCTACCAAAGTTAAGTGTATCTGCTGTAAACTTGTGGTATCTATTCCTCCAGCTGTCGTTTGTAATGAATGTCATGACAAACTTGTTAATGCAGATATTTCCTTTAGTAATGTTACATTGCCTGTTGCTGTTCCATCAACATCTAATACTCAGAGTGTTCCTTTTAAAATAAGAGATTTTGTTTCTAAATCCATTAAGAAGGCTATGTCTGTTATTCCTCCTTCTAGTAAACTGATAATGGTTCCTCTGGTTCAGAGGATTCTGTCTCAGAGGTTGATGCTGATAAATCTTCATATTTATTCAAAATGGAATTTATTCGTTCTTTACTTAAAGAAGTCTTAATTGCATTAGAAATAGAGCATTCTGGTCCTCTTGATACTAAATCTAAACGTTTAAATAAGGTTTTTAAATCTCCTGTAGTTATTCCAGAAGTTTTTCCTGTCCCTGATGCTATTTCTGAAGTAATCTCCAGGGAATGGAATAATTTGGGTAATTCATTTTAAGCAATTATATCCTGTGCCATCTGACAGATTAGAATTTTGGGACAAAATCCCTAAAGTTGATGGGGCTGTCTCTACTCTTGCTAAACGTACTACTATTCCTACGGCAGATAGTACTTCCTTTAAGGATCCTTTAGATAGGAAGATTCAATCCTTTCTAAGAAAAGCTTACTTATGTTCAGGTAATCTTCTTAGACCTGCTATATCTTTAGCGGATGTTGCTGCAGCTTCAACTTTTTGGTTAGAAGCTTTAGCGCAACAAGTAACAGATCATAATTCTCATAGCATTATTATTCTTCTTCAACATGCTAATAATTTTATTTGTGATGCCATCTTTGATATCATTAGGGTTGATGTCAGGTATATGTCTCTAGCTATTTTAGCTAGAAGAGCTTTATGGCTTAACTTGGAATGCTGATATGTCTTCTAAGTCAACTTTGCTTTCCCTTTCTTCCCAGGGTAATAAATTATTTGGTTCTCAGTTGGATTCTATTATCTCAACTGTTACTGGAGGGAAAGGAACTTTTTTACCACAGGATAAATCCAAGCCTTTTAGAAAACCAAAGCCAGCTCCCAAGTCCACATGAAGGTGCGGCCCTCATTCCAGCCCAGCTGGTAGGGGGCAGATTACGATTTTTCAAAGAAATTTGGATCAATTCAATTCACAATCTTTGGATTCAAAACATTGTTTCAGAAGGGTACAGAATTGGCTTCAAGATAAGGCCTCCTGCAAAGAGATTTTTTCTTTCCCGTGTCCCAGTAAATCCAGCGAAGGCTCAAGCATTTCTGAAATGTGTTTCAGATCTAGAGTTGGCTGGAGTAATTATGCCAGTTCCAGTTCTGGAACAGGGGCTGAGGTTTTATTCAAATCTCTTCATTGTACCAAAGAAGGAGAATTCCTTCAGACCAGTTCTGGATCTAAAAATATTGAATCGTTATGTAAGGATACCAACATTCAAAATGGTAACTATAAGGACTATCCTGCCTTTTGTTCAGCAAGGGCATTATATGTCCACAATAGATTTGCAGGATGCATATCTGCATATTCCGATTCATCCAGATCACTATCAGTTTCTGAGATTCTCTTTCCTAGACAAGTATTACCAGTTTGTGGCTCTGCCGTTTGGCCTAGCAACAGCTCCAAGAATTTTTACAAAGGTTCTCGGTGCCCTTCTGTCTGTAATCAGAGAACAGGGTATTGTGGTATTTCCTTATTTGGACGATATCTTGGTACTTGCTCAGTCTTCACATTTAGCAGAATCTCATACGAATCGACTTGTTGTTTCTTCAAGATCATGGTTGGAGGATCAATTTACCGAAAAGTTCATTGATTCCTCAGACAAGGGTAACCTTTTTAGGTTTCCAGATAGATTCAGCGTCCATGACTCTGTCTCTGACAGACAAGAGACGTCTACAATTTGATCTCAGCTTGTCGAAACCTTCAATCACAATCATTCCCTTCGGTAGCCTTATGCATGGAAATTCTAGGTCTTATGACTGCTGCATCGGACGCGATCCCCTTTGCTCGTTTTCACATGCGACCTCTTCAGCTCTGTATGCTGAACCAGTGGTGCAGGGATTACACAAAGATATCTCAATATCTTTAAAACCGATTGTACGACACTCTCTGACGTGGTGGACAGATCACCATCGTTTAGTTCAGGGGGCTTCTTTTGTTCTTCCGACCTGGACTGTAATTTCAACAGATGCAAGTCTGACAGGTTGGGGAGCTGTTTGGGGGTCTCTGACAGCACAAGGGGTTTGGGAATCTCAGGAGGTGAGATTACCAATCAATATTTTGGAACTCCGTGCAATTTTCAGAGCTCTTCAGTCATGGCCTCTTCTAAAGAGAGAATCGTTCATTTGTTTTCAGACAGACAATGTCACAACTGTGGCATACATCAATCATCAAGGAGGGACTCACAGTCCTCTGGCTATGAAAGAAGTATCTCGGATACTGGTATGGGCGGAATCCAGCTCCTGTCTAGTTTCTGCGGTTCATATCCCAGGTATAGACAATTGGGAAGCGGATTATCTCGCCAAACGTTACATCCGGGCGAATGGTCTCTTCACCCAGAGGTATTTCTTCAGATTGTTCAAATGTGGGGACTTCCAGAAATGGATCTGATGGCCTCTCAACTAAACAAGAAACTTCCCAGGTATCTGTCCAGATCCAGGGATCCTCAAGCGGAAGCAGTGGATGCATTGTCACTTCCTTGGAAGTATCATCCTGCCTATATCTTTCCGCCTCTAGTTCTTCTTCCAAGAGTAATCTCCAAGATTCTGAAGGAATGCTCGTTTGTTCTGCTGGTGGCTCCAGCATGGCCTCACAGGTTTTGGTATGCGGATCTTGTCCGGATGGCCTCTTGCCAACCGTGGACTCTTCCGTTAAGACCAGACCTTCTGTTGCAAGGTCCTTTTTTCCATCAGGATCTCAAATCCTTAAATTTAAAGGTATGGAGATTGAACGCTTGATTCTTAGTCAAAGAGGTTTCTCTGACTCTGTGATTAATACTATGTTACAGGCTCGTAAATCTGTATCTAGGAAGATATATTATAGAGTCTGGAAGACTTACATTTCTTGGTGTCTTTCTCATCATTTTTCCTGGCATTCTTTTAGAATTCCGAGAATTTTACAGTTTCTTCAGGATGGTTTGGATAAAGGTTTGTCTGCAAGTTCCTTGAAAGGACAAATCTCTGCTCTTTCTGTTCTTTTTCACAGAAAGATTGCTAATCTTCCTGATATTCATTGTTTTGTACAAGCTTTGGTTCGTATAAAACCTGTCATTAAGTCAATTTCTCCTCCTTGGAGTTTGAATTTGGTTCTGGGGGCTCTTCAAGCTCCTCCGTTTGAACCTATGCATTCATTGGACATTAAATTACTTTCTTGGAAAGTTTTGTTTCTTTTGGCCATCTCTTCTGCTAGAAGAGTTTCTGAATTATCTGCTCTTTCTTGTGAGTCTCCTTTTCTGATTTTTCATCAGGATAAGGCGGTGTTGCGAACTTCTTTTAAATTTTTACCTAAGGTTGTGAATTCTAACAACATTAGTAGAGAAATTGTGGTTCCTTCATTATGTCCTAATCCTAAGAATTCTAAGGAGAGATCATTGCATTCTTTGGATGTAGTTAGAGCTTTGAAATATTATGTTGAAGCTACTAAGAATTTCCGAAAGACTTCTAGTCTATTTGTTATCTTTTCTGGTTCTAGGAAAGGTCAGAAGGCCTCTGCCATTTCTTTGGCATCTTGGTTGAAATCTTTAATTCATCATGCTTATGTCGAGTCGGGTAAAACTCTGCCTCAAAGGATTACAGCTCATTCTACTAGGTCAGTTTCTACTTCCTGGGCGTTTAGGAATGAAGCTTCGGTTGATCAGATTTGCAACGCAGCAACTTGGTCTTCTTTGCATACTTTTACTAAATTCTACCATTTTAATGTGTTTTCTTCTTCTGAAGCAGTTTTTGGTAGAAAAGTACTTCAGGCAGCTGTTTCAGTTTGATTCTTCTGCTTGTAATTTCAGTTTTTTTCATTATAAGATTTAAACTTTATTTTGGGTGTGGATTATTTTCAGCGGAATTGGCTGTCTTTATTTTATCCCTCCCTCTCTAGTGACTCTTGCGTGGAAGATCCACATCTTGGGTAGTCATTATCCCATACGTCACTAGCTCATGGACTCTTGCTAATTACATGAAAGAAAACATAATTTATGTAAGAACTTACCTGATAAATTCATTTCTTTCATATTAGCAAGAGTCCATGAGGCCCACCCTTTTTGTGGTGGTTATGATTTTTTTGTATAAAGCACAATTATTCCAATTCCTTATTTTTTATGCTTTCGCACTTTTGTCTTATCACCCCACTTCTTGGCTATGCGTTAAACTGATTTGTGGGTGTGGTGAGGGGTGTATTTATAGGCATTTTGAGGTTTGGGAAACTTTGCCCCTCCTGGTAGGAATGTATATCCCATACGTCACTAGCTCATGGACTCTTGCTAATATGAAAGAAATGAATTTATCAGGTAAGTTCTTACATAAATTATGTTATTTTGGGTACTGTTGAAGCATGACTGGGCACCCATGGGGTTCAAGCGCTGCTCAGACCTGGAATCTTCTGGGGTATTTCTTCCAGTTCCATTTTTAGGAACTGGGTTTTGGAGTTTTATTCAAACTATTCTGCCTTTTTTTGGTCAGTGATAGCATTATTTGTTTTCATTAGATACAATAAATGCCTATTTTCATTTTTCTGTTTTCATTCAGATTTTCTGAGGATGCGGAATCTCATATGATTCACTTTGCTCTTCAGGACATAGTTAGAGGATCTTTTTTTCAAAAGCTCTTGATTCCTTACACAAGGGTCACCTTTTTTAGGTTTCCAGATAGTTTGTGTCACTGTCTTTGTCTCTATCAGACAAGGGACAATTTTATTGTGTTCCGTTTGTCGGTACCTTTAGTCTCTATTATTTCCTTCAGTTGCTATATATGCATAGAAGTTTTAGGTCTTATGGCCACAGCATTGGATTTAATTCTCTTTGCTCATTTTCAATAGAAAGAACCTTTCCAGTCTTTTATGCTGAATTATGGTGCAGGGTTTCTAGGATTTCGCATTTTAAATCTTCGAATCCTAATATTTCTCTCTCTTGATTTGGTGGTTAAGATCACCATCATTTAGTTCTACAAGTCTCTTCGTTTCTTTCAACCTGGACCATGATCTCTACAGATGTGAGTCTTTCTTTCATGTAATTAGCAAGAGTCCATGAGCTAGTGACGTATGGGATATACATTCCTACCAGGAGGGGCAAAGTTTCCCAAACCTCAAAATGCCTATAAATACACCCCTCACCACACCTACAAATCAGTTTTACAAACTTTGCCTCCTATGGAGGTGGTGAAGTAAGTTTGTGCTCCGCAGCAGGTTGGAGCCCGGTTTTCCTCTCAGCGTGCAGTGAATGTCAGAGGGATGTGAGGAGAGTATTGCCTATTTGAATGCAGTGATCTCCTTCTACGGGGTCTATTTCATAGGTTCTCTGTTATCGGTCGTAGAGATTCATCTCTTACCTCCCTTTTCAGATCGACGATATACTCTTATATATACCATTACCTCTACTGATTCTCGTTTCAGTACTGGTTTGGCTTTCTACTACATGTAGATGAGTGTCCTGGGGTAAGTAAGTCTTATTTTCTGTGACGCTCTAAGCTATGGTTGGGCACTTTTATATAAAGTTCTAAATATATGTATTCAAACATTTATTTGCCTTGACTCAGGATGTTCAACGTTCCTTATTTCAGACAGTCAGTTTCATATTTGGGATACTGCATATGAATAAATCATTTTTTTTTTGTTACCTTAAAAATTTGACTTTTTCCCTGTGGGCTGTTAGGCTCGCGGGGGCTGAAAATGCTTCATTTTATTGCGTCATTCTTGGCGCAGACTTTTTTGGCGCAAAAAAATTTTCTGTTTCCGGCGTCATACGTGTCGCCGGAAGTTGCGTCATTTTTGACGTTTTTTTGCGCCAAAGGTGTCGGCGTTCCGGATGTGGCGTCATTTTGGCGCCAAAAGCATTTAGGCGCCAAATAATGTGGGCGTCTTTTTTGGCGCTAAAAAAATATGGGCGTCACTATTGTCTCCACATTATTTAAGTCTCATTATTTTGTGCTTCTGGTTGCTAAAAGCTTGTTTTATGGCATTTTTTTCCCATTCCTGAAACTGTCATTTAAGGAATTTGATCAATTTTGCTTTATATGTTGTTTTTTCTATTACATATTGCAAGATGTCCCACATTGAAGCTGAGTCAGAAGATACTTCTGGAAAATCCCTGCCTGGTGCTGGAGCTACCAAAGCTAAGTGTATCTGCTGTAAACTTTTGGTATCTGTTCCTCCAGCTGTTGTTTGTACTGTTTGTCATGACAAACTTGCTAATGCAGATAATATTTCCTTTAGTACTGTTACATTACCTGTTGCTGTTCCGTCAACATCTAATACTCAGAGTGTTCCTGATAACATAAGAGATTTTGTTTCTAAATCCATTAAGAAGGCTATGTCTGTTATTCCTCCTTCTAGTAAACGTAAACAGTCTTTTAAAACTTCTCATTTTTCAGATGA
This sequence comes from Bombina bombina, assembly GCF_027579735.1. Lineage (NCBI taxonomy): Eukaryota > Metazoa > Chordata > Amphibia > Anura > Bombinatoridae > Bombina > Bombina bombina. The sequence goes on along the minus strand of NC_069499.1, from coordinate 754,851,774 downwards.
ATTTTTAAATGAACATCATCATTCTGATACTGATATTGGTTCTTCTGATTCAGAGGATTCTATCTCAGAGGTTGATGCTGATAAATCTTCATATTTATTTAAAATGGAATTTATTCGTTCTTTACTTAAAGAAGTCCTAATTGCATTAGAAATTGAGGATTCTAGTCCTCTTGATACTAAATCTAAATGTTTAGATAAGGTTTTTAAATCTCCTGTAGTTATTCCAGAAGTTTTTCCTGTCCCTGGTGCTATTTCTGAAGTAATTTCCAGGGAATGGAATAATTTGGGTAATTCTTTTACTCCTTCTAAACGTTTTAAGCAATTATATCCTGTGCCATCTGACAGATTAGAATTTTGGGACAAAATCCCTAAGGTTGATGGGGCTGTCTCTACTCTTGCTAAGCGTACTACTATTCCTACGGCAGATGGTACTTCCTTTAAGGATCCTTTAGATAGGAAAATTGAATCCTTTCTAAGAAAAGCTTACTTGTGTTCAGGTAATCTTCTTAGACCTGCTATATCTTTAGCGGATGTTGCTGCAGCTTCATCCTTTTGGTTAGAAGCTTTAGCGCAACAAGTAACAGATCATAATTCTCATAGCATTATTATTCTTCTACAACATGCTAATAATTTTATTTGTGATGCCATCTTTGATATCATTAGAGTTGATGTCAGGTATATGTCTCTAGCTATTTTAGCTAGAAGAGCTTTATGGCTTAAAACTTGGAATGCTGATATGTCTTCTAAGTCTACTCTGCTTTCCCTTTCTTTCCAGGGTAATAAATTATTTGGTTCTCAGTTGGATTCTATTATCTCAACTGTTACTGGAGGGAAAGGAACTTTTTTACCACAGGATAAAAAATCTAACGGTAAATTTAGGTCTAATAATCGTTTTCGTTCCTTTCGTCACAACAAGGAACAAAAGCCTGATCCTTCATTCTCAGGAGCGGTATCAGTTTGGAAACCATCTCCAGTCTGGAATAAATCCAAGCCTTTCAGAAAAGCAAAGCCAGCTCCCAAGTCCACATGAAGGTGCGGCCCTCATTCCAGCTCAGCTGGTAGGGGGCAGATTACGTTTTTTCAAAGAAATTTGGTTCAATTCCGTTCACAATCTCTGGATTCAGAACATTGTTTCAAAAGGGTACAGAATTGGCTTCAAGATAAGGCCTCCTGCAAAGAGTTTTTTTCTTTCCCGTGTCCCAGTAAACCTAGCGAAGGCTCAAGCATTTCTGAAATGTGTTTCAGATCTAGAGTTGGCTGGAGTAATTATACCAGTTCCAGTTCTGGAACAGAGGCTGGGGTTTTATTCAAATCTCTTCATTGTACCAAAGAAGGAGAATTCCTTCAGACCAGTTCTGGATCTAAAAATATTGAATCGTTATGTAAGGATACCAACATTCAAAATGGTAACTGTAAGGACTATCCTGCCTTTTGTTCAGCAAGAGCATTATATGTCCACACTAGATTTACAGGATGCATATCTTCATATTCCGATTCATCCAGATCACTATCAGTTTCTGAGATTCTCTTTCCTAGACAAGCATTACCAGTTTGTGGCTCTACCGTTTGGCCTAGCTACAGCCCCAAGAATTTTTACAAAGGTTCTCGGTGCCCTTCTGTCTGTAATCAGAGAACAGGGTATTGTGGTATTTCCTTATTTGGACGATATCTTGGTACTTGCTCAGTCTTCACATTTAGCAGAATCTCATACGAATCGACTTGTGTTGTTTCTTCAAGATCATGGTTGGAGGATCAATTTACCAAAAAGTTCATTGATTCCTCAGACAAGGGTAACCTTTTTAGGTTTTCAGATAGATTCAGTGTCCATGACTCTGTCTTTGACAGACAAGAGACGTCTAAAGTTGATATCAGCTTGTCGAAACCTTCAGTCACAATCATTCCCTTCGGTAGCTTTATGCATTGAAATTCTAGGTCTTATGACTGCAGCATCGGACGCGATCCCCTTTGCTCATTTTCAAATGCGACCTCTTCAGCTCTGTATGCTGAACCAGTGGTGCAGGGATTACACAAAGATATCTCAATTAATATCTTTAACACCGATTGTACGACACTCTCTGATGTGGTGGACAGATCACCATCGTTTAGTTCAGGGGGCTTCTTTTGTTCTTCCGACCTGGACTGTAATTTCAACAGATGCAAGTCTGACAGGTTGGGGAGCTGTTTGGGGGTCTCTGACAGCACAAGGGGTTTGGGAATCTCAGGAGGTGAGATTACCGATCAAAATTTTGGAACTTTCAGAGCTCTTCAGTCATGGCCTCTTCTAAAGAGAGAATCGTTCATTTGTTTTCAGACAGACAATGTCACAACTGTGGCATACATCAATCATCAAGGAGGGACTCACAGTCCTCTGGCTATGAAAGAAGTATCTCGGATACTGGTATGGGCGGAACCCAGCTCCTGTCTAGTTTCTGCGGTTTATATCCCAGGTATAGACAATTGGGAAGCGGATTATCTCAGCCGCCAAACGTTACATCCGGGCGAATGGTCTCTTCACCCAGAGGTATTTCTTCAGAGTGTTCAAATGTGGGGACTTCCATAAATAGATCTGATGGCCTCTCATCTTAACAAGAAACTTCCAGGTATCTGTCCAGATCCAGGGATCCTCAAGCGGAAGCAGTGGATGCATTGTCACTTCCTTGGAAGTATCATCCTGCCTATATCTTTCCGCCTCTAGTTCTTCTTCCAGGAGTAATCTCCAAGATTCTGAAGGAATGCTAGTTTGTTCTGCTGGTAGCTCCAGCATGGCCTCACAGGTTTTGGTATGCGGATCTTGTCCGGATGGCCTCTTGCCAACCGTGGACTCTTCCGTTAAGACCAGACCTTTTGTCGCAAGGTCCTTTTTTTCCATCAGGATCTCAAATCCTTAAATTTAAAGGTATGGAGATTGAACGCTTGATTCTTAGTCAAAGAGGTTTCTCTGACTCTGTGATTAATACTATGTTACAGGCTCGTAAATCTGTATCTAGGGAGATATATTATAGAGTCTGGAAGACATATTTCTTGGTGTCTTTCTCATCATTTTTACTGGCATTCTTTTAGAATTCCGAGAATTTTACAATTTCTTCAGGATAGTTTGGATAAAAGTTTGTCTGCAAGTTCCTTGAAAGGACAAATCTCTGCTCTTTCTGTTCTTTTTCACAGAAAGATTGCTAATCTTCCTGATATTCATTGTTTTGTATAAGCTTTGGTTCGTATAAAACCTGTCATTAAGTCAATTTCTCCTCCTTGGAGTTTGAATTTGGTTCTGGGGGCTCTTCAAGCTCCTCCGTTTGAACCTATGCATTCGTTGGACATCAAATTACTTTCTTGGAAAGTTTTGTTCCTTTTGGCTATCTCTTCTGCCAGACGAGTTTCTGAATTATCTGCTCTTTCTTGTGAGTCTCCTTTTCTGATTTTTCATCAGGATAAGGCGGTGTTGCGAACTTCTTTTAAATTTTTACCTAAGGTTGTGAATTCTAACAACATTAGTAGAGAAATTGTGGTTCCTTCATTGTGTCCTAATCCTAAGAATTCTAAGGAGAGATCATTGCATTCTTTGGATGTTGTTAGAGCTTTGAAATATTATGTTGAAGCTACTAAGAATTTCCGAAAGACTTCTAGTCTATTTGTTATCTTTTCCGGTTCTAGGAAAGGTCAGAAGGCCTCTGCCATTTCTTTGGCATCTTATGTCGAGTCGGGTAAAACTCTGCCTCAAAGGATTACAGCTCATTCTACTAGGTCAGTTTCTACTTCCTGGGCGTTTAGGAATGAAGCTTCGGTTGATCAGATTTGCAAAGCAGCAACTTGGTCTTTTTTGCATACTTTTACTAAATTCTACCATTTTGATGTGTTTTCTTCTTCTGAAGCTGTTTTTGGTAGAAAAGTACTTCAGGCAGCTGTTTCAGTTTGAATCTTCTGCTTATAATTTAAACTTTATTTTGGGTGTGGATTATTTTTCAGCGGAATTGGCTGTCTTTATTTTATCCCTCCCTCTCTAGTGACTCTTGCGTGGAAAGATCCACATCTTGGGTAGTCATTATCCCATACGTCACTAGCTCATGGACTCTTGCTAATTACATGAAAGAAAACATAATTTATGTAAGAACTTACCTGATAAATTCATTTCTTTCATATTAGCAAGAGTCCATGAGGCCCACCCTTTTTTGTGGTGGTTATGATTTTTTTTATAAAGCACAATTATTACAATTCCTTATTTTTTATGCTTTCGCACTTTTTTTCTTATCACCCCACTTCTTGGCTATGCGTTAAACTGATTTGTGGGTGTGGTGAGGGGTGTATTTATAGGCATTTTGAGGTTTGGGAAACTTTGCCCCTCCTGGTTGGAATGTATATCCCATACGTCACTAGCTCATGGACTCTTGCTAATATGAAATAAATGAATTTATCAGGTAAGTTCTTACATAAATTATGTTTTTTGGTTGTCTGAGGATCTCTGTCAGCACAAGGGGTTTGGAAATCTCAGGAGGCGAGATTACCATTTGATATTTTAGAACTCTGTGCTTTCTCAGAGTTTTTCAGTTAGTTTCTTTTTTAAGAAGAGGCGTTTAATGTTTTTCAGACAATATCACTACTATGGTGTATGTCAATCATCAGAGTAGGACTATCAGTCCTTAGGCTGTGACAGAAGTGTCTCGGATTTTAGCTTGGGCTAAATCCAGCTCTTATCTAAATTCTGTGGGTTTTTTCCCAGGTATAGATATTTGGGAAGTGGATTATCTCTGTTAATCAAGCTTTTCTTCCGGGAGAATGGTCTCTCTTACCCAGATATGTTTTTCATCTCATCTGAATAAAGAACTTCCCAGGGGCCTATTAAGGTCCGGGAATCTTCAGGCGGAAGTAGTATATGCATTGACATTTCTTTGGAATTATCTTTTTGCCTATTTCTTTCCGCCTCTAGTTCTTCTTCCAAAATTCTTATGGAGTATTTGTTTGTTATGCTGGTAGCTCCAGCATGGCCTCTCAGGTTTTGGTATACGAATCTCATTCGGATGGCCAGTTGCCAACGTTGGACACCTCCGTTTAAACCAGACCTTTTTCTTTCTCAAGGCCATTTTTTCCATCAGGATCTCAAATAATTACATTTGAAGGGATGGAGATTGAACGCTGGGTTTTTAGTCATAGAGGTTTTTCTGACTCATTGATTAATACTGTTTCAGGCTCATAAATCTGTCTCTAGAAAGATTTATATTGAGTCTGGAAGACCTATTTTTCTTGGCATTCTTTTAAAATTCATAGAATTTTATTGTTTTTTCAGGTTGGTTTGGATAAGGTTTTGTCTTCAAATCTTTGTTAGGACAAATCTCTACTCTTTCTGTTCTTTTTTCAAAGAAAGATTGCTAATCATCCTGATATTCATTGTGTTGTACAGGCTTTGGTCCATATCAAGCCTGTCATTAATTCAATCTCTCCTCTTTGGAGTCTCAATTTGGTGCTGAGGGCTTTACAGGTTCCTCCGTTTGAAACTATGCATTTTCTGAACGTTAAATTACTTTCTTGGAAAAATATTGTTCCTTTTGGTTATTTCTTCTACTAGAAGAGTTTTTGAGTTATCTGCTCTTTTTTGTGAATATCCTTTTCTGATTTTTCATCAGGATAAGGCAGTGTTACTTCCTGATATTCATCATTTTTTTCAGGTTTTGATTTGTATCAAACCTGTCATTAAGCCAATTTCTCCTCCTTGGAGTCTTAATTGGGTTCTGAAGGTTTTTCAGGCTCTTCTATTTTGAGCATATGCTTGCTCTGGACATTCATTACTTTCATGGAATGTATTGTTCTTTTTGGACATCTCTTCAGCTAGAACAGTTTTTGAATTATCTGTTCTTTCTTGTGAATCTCCTTGTTCTGATTTTTCATCAGGATAAGGTGTTTTTTTGCTGTCCTCATTTCAATTTTCACCTAAGTTGTGAATTCTAACAACATTAGTGGAGGAATTATTGTATTTTCCTTGTGTCCTAATCCTAAAAATTCTTTGGTAACATTCTTACATTCTTTAGGATGTGGTAAGAGTTTTGAAATATTATGTTGAAGCTACTCAGATTTCAGACAGACTTCTAGTCTATTTGTTATCTTTTCTGGTTTTAGGAATGTCAGAAGGCTTCTGCCATTTCTTTGGCATCTTGGTTAAGCTTTTGATTCATCATGCATATTTGGAGTCGGATTATTCCCCGTCTCAGAGGATTACGGCTCATTCTACTAGGTCAGTTTCTACTTCCTGGGCTTTTTAAGAATGAAGCTTCTGTTGATCAAATTTGCAAAGCAATGACTTGGTCTTCTTTGCATGCTTTTACTAAATTCTACCATTTTGATGTTTTCTCTTCTTTAGAAGCAGTTTTTGGTAGAATAGTACTTCAGGCAGCTGTTTCAGTTTGATTCTTCTGCTTATAATTTCAGTTTTTTTCATTATTAAAATTGAAACTTTTGATTTGGGTAATGGATTAATTTTTCAGCGGAATTGGCTGTCTTTATTTTATCCCTCCCTCTCTAGTGACTCTTGTGTGGAAGTTCCACATCTTGGGTATCTGCTATCCCATACGTCACTAGCTCATGGACTCTTGCTAATTACATGAAAGAAAACATAATTTATGTAAGAACTTGCCTGATAAATTAATTTCTTTCATATTGGCAAGAGTCCATGAGGCCCACCCTTTTTTATTGTGGTTATGATTTTTTGTATAAAGCACAATTATTTCCAAATTTCTTTTGTTGATGCTTTCTACTCCTTTCTTTATCACCCCACTGCTTGGCTATTCGTTAAACTTAATTGTGGGTGTGTGTGGTGAGGTGTGTATTTATAGGCATTTTGAGGTTTGGGAAACTTTGCCCCTCCTGGTAGGATTGTATACGTCACTAGCTCATGGACTCTTGCCAATATGAAAGAAATGAATTTATCAGGTAAGTTCTTACATAAATTATGTTTTTCCACTCCCTCAGACAAAGATAGCAATAATGTAACTACTTCTGAAAATCCAAACATATATGTCCTTTTAAAGATTATAAGAAAAAATTGTTTAAAGAACAATAAGTAAAATGGGAAATATCCAGTTTGGAAAAGTATGTGGAAGCTAAAATGATTCCGAGAGGTCTCAGAATAAGAAAGAGACCAGGTGCAAATTTGGACAATCCCCTTTTGGATCATTTTCAAAAGAAATGGGATGAGTATGCTTCCCAATGCTCTAAAAACTGGATGAACCTGATGATTGAAGAAAACAAACTAAGATTAAATAAGATACAAAATGATTTAACAACTGCTAAAAATGAAGTGGAAGTTTGGAAAGGAAAGGATGAATATGAGAGGTTAATGGGATTAACTAAAATAGAATTAAGAAAAATTCAAGACTCAATAAAATTTAGGAAGAAAAAGAAATACCAAAGAGATTGGTCAGACTATCAGGATAACAAAATCTATGACTATGCATATAGTGCATCAAGTGGATCTGAATCGGATGTATCAAGTGGGGATGATAATAAGACAAAACATATAGAGACCAACAAAAAGATTTTTTAGGACACAGACACAAACACAGGAGAGGGGGGAGGAAAAACAGACACCAGAGGCAGACGAAGGTACCCACTCAGACAGACAGAGGAGAAAGAACAACACTCAACAGTAAACGTGGTAAACCTATCCGATAAAATATTGACAGCATCACAGTTTGAAATTCTAGAGAAAGGTTTAATCTTCTCACCAACTAATAGAATGGACAAATTCGATTTGGTAAAAGACCTTCATCTTTTTGCACGCAAAATTGTTTTGAAAAAAACATTTGAAAATAAATCAGAGAATAGTTTTAAATATTCATGATAAACAAAGTGTAAAAATTTTAGAAGAACTAGAAGAGGAAACAATTGGACAATCATCACCCAGTACTGAAATAAGTTCTATAGGATATAGTGACTTTAAGAGTAAGTCAAAGTATATGTCAGCTCTCTCTAGTATACCATTGGTACATAATTTATTTTACAAGATACGACGAGTCCACGGATTTCATCCTTATGGGATATCGCCTCCTGGTCAGCAGGAGGAGGCAAAGAGCACCACAGCAGAGCTGTATATATAGCTCCTCCCTTCTCTCCCACCCCAGTCATTCTCTTTGCCTGTGTTAGTGATAGGAAGAGATAAAGTGAGGTGTTAGTTTAGATTCTTCAATCAAGAGTTTATTATTTTTAAATGGTACCAGTGTGCTATTTTTCTCAGGGCTAGAGCTACAGGCTTTTCAGCAATGGACTGGGGAGATTGTCATTCTTTCTGCGACTCCCATATTGTTTGCTGCCCTGCTGATGGTCTTAGCAGATATTACCTAAGACCCTGTTTGTCCCCACAGATCTGCTGGAGGTGAGGAAAGGAACATCATTGTGTGGGAAAGCTTCATGCTGCATTCAGCATTAAGGTTTGTACAGTCATTTGCTTCTGGGGAGCCTGAAGTATCTGGCACTTATTCCCTATACCGGGAAAGGGTAATCAGTTTGCACAGGGTAAGGTTGTGTGCATGGGTATCCCCTCTTAAGTGAAATTCAGCAGGTGCTATCAGTGCCCTAATAAAGGATTAACCCAGTGGATGTGTTTAGTTTGTGGGCTTGACACTGGGAGATTGTGGCAGCTTTTACACAAGTGTCCTAACCTTAACTTTTACAAAGATCTAATGGTTGGACAGGGGAGTGTGTTTGTTTTGTTGGGACACATTGGCACGGTACTTTTTCAACAGAATCACATTGATTCCGACATTTTTTTATTCCCATGCGGTTCTTACTGTTGCCGGGGACTTAATTCCGCCCACGATGGGCCTGGCTTAGCATTTTGCACGCTTAGACGTGCAGTTGCTATCCGGATCCTGACTTTTGGCAGCATGTCTCTGGGCTCCGGGTATGTGTGTATATGTATATGGGTGTATGTGTGTGTGTGTATGTATGTATGTATATGTGTGTGTATGTATGTATGTATGTGTGTGTATGTATGTATGTATATGTGTGTGTGTATGTATGTGTATGTATGTATATATGTGTGTGTATGTATATATGTGTATATATGTATGTGTGTGTATATGTATGTGTATCAGTGTTCCCTCTAAGGCCAGTTTTGTGTGCGGCCCAGCAGAGAAACATTTAATTAGGTAACCACACCCTGCAATTAGCAAACACTACACAATGCAGATGACAAGGTATGGTTCTCTTGTTAACTGTTTCACTGCTGGGTTGCACACAAAACTGTCCTTAGAGGGAACACTGATGTGTATATGTGTGTGTATGTATATGTATATATATATATATATATATATATATATATATATGTGTGTGTGTGTATATATATACAAACCAGATAATGAGAGAGGCGTTCTTACGCTGTGTAAAAGACCTTTTTACTATGGGAGTAATCTGTCCTGTTCCAAAATTGGGACAGGGGTTTTACTCAAACCTATTTGTGGTCCCCAAAAAAGAGGGAATGTTCCGACCCATTTTGGACCTCAAGTGTCTAAACAAATTTCTAAGGTTTGCCTTCTTGGACAAACATTATCAGTTCGTGGCTCTTCCTTTCGGGTTGGCCACAGCACCCAGAATCTTCACAAAGGTTCTAGGGTCTCTTTTGGCGGTTCTCAGACCGCAAGGGATAGTGGTGGCGCCTTATCTGGACGATATTCTGATTCATGCGTCAACATATCATCCGACAAAATCTCACACGGACACAGTGTTGTCTTTTCTGAGAACTCACGGCTGGAAGGTGAACATAGAAAAGAGTTCACTTGTTCCACAGACAAGGGTTCCTTTCTTGGGAACTCTAATAGACTCGGTAGCCATGAAAGTATTTCTGACGGAGGTCAGAAAATCAAAGATTTTGAATACTTGCCGAGCACTTCTGTCCATTCCTCGGCCATCATTGGCTCAGTGTATGGAGGTAATCGGATTAATGGTAGCGGCAATGAACATCGTTCCGTTTGCTCGCTTTCATCTCAGACCATTGCAACTGTGCATGCTCGGTCAGTGGAATGGGGATTATGCGGATTTATCTCCAAAGATAATTCTGGATCAAGAGACCAGAAACTCTCTTCTTTGGTGGTTGTCGCCAGATCTGTCCCAGGGGACTTGTTTCCGCAGACCCTCGTGGGTGATAGTGACAACAGATGCCAGCCTTCTGGGCTGGGGTGCAGTTTGGAACTCCCTGAAGGCTCAGGGTGTTTGGACTCAGGTGGAGTCTCTACTTCCAATCAATATTCTGGAACTAAGAGCAATATTCTA